>NC_132882.1:4816294-5116294 GCF_030463535.1 Salminus brasiliensis | reverse complement strand
CTTCCCCCATATCGCCTGGCTGCGGGGCTGGCAGTCACTGGTGCGTTGGACCTGGGCGTGCGGTGGTTGGTTGCCTGGTACTGTTGCATTAGCGGCATTTCGAAAAAAGGGGTGAACCGTGCACCCTCAGTAGTGTCGGGGGGGTAGGTACGGGTTGGGTAATTGGCGACCCAAATTGGGGAGAAAATGGGTGAAAAATCTGATAACATTTGAAATGAATAAATAAATAAGAAAGGCGACCGCACTGAGGTCCGAACTGAGCCGTGTACGGTGGCGTGACTGGAGAATACTGTACCTGTAAATCTAGACCCACATCCTGACATGCTTACACCTGGTTCAGAGAGGTGAACACACGTGCGCTGCACCGCCACAGTCTGCCCTCGATTATCACGACAGGATGTTCGTCTGCGTCTGCCTTCAGACTCCTCCTGCAGCGTACTGTACTGGAATGCCTGGGTATTTTATATGGAGCTTATAGAGCTTTACATCTGTACCAGTGTCGCACATGCAGTAGTGCGGTCAGCAACGAAGAACACGAATACCACGAAACATTCTGGCATGATTTCACACTCGAGACGAGCGGTAGCAGATACGCTTGCTGCAAAATGCCAGTAATTTGAGGGGTGACTGACCTAGCAATCCGGTAAAATGACCAGAGCAGATGGAACAGCACATTCGGCCGGTTGGAGTTTATACGGCAAGTTAAAAGCCACTCATATAAGCTTAGTGCCTTCAAAGTGCCTCAATATTTGAATTAATCGAGGTAGAAACGCCTCGTTTTGCCTCTTAGCACCATTAAGCTTTCTTGTTTCTACACTGTATCACTTTTAATTATTTTAATGGCCGAAACCAGAAGCTGTAGAAAACACGGACGCCGTGGTCCCGTTCTCCTCCGTTCTTTAAAAATGAAGCCAAAACTGTCCGCCATGTTGTCAAAGTGCAGTAGAGACCAGAGGCGGCGGCGGTGGCGTGGGGAGGGGGGGGGGTTCTCAACACAAAATACACCAAATTTAGAAGTCGAAGGGGTCGATCCAGGCATATTTTCATCCATCAGTATCAACTACACTTTATGGACAAAAGTATTGGGACACCTGCTCATCATTAATTGTTTCTTTTGAAATCTAATGTATTAACGAGAATAACTGTCTCTACCATCCAGGGAAGAAGGCTTTCTAAGGCTTGGATGATCACCACTCCACCTCATTATCCCCAACCCATCTCAAAAACATTGAATGGGCACCCCTGTCCAGCCCAGGTCTACCATTAGGCAGCATGGTGCTCACAGGTACATATTTATCAGCTCCTGCAGAGAGTCCTATTCTATTGGCAGTACATGTTGGAGTGAGCATATGGACGTAAGGATGTTGGATGATCGCCGCTCCACCTCCTTATCCCCCAACTCATTTCAAAAACATTGGATGGACACCCCTGTCCAGCCCACGTCTAGTGTCTAGCCCACCATCAGCTCCTATTCTATTGGCAGTACTTCTCTACAGAGACAGGAGATAAGCAGTGTGACCTCAATGGCTGCACGCAATCATTAGAAAGGGTGTCCACAAACATTTGGCCACAGTGAGTACGTGCTAGTTGAACAGATACTGCAGCTAAAGCCCCTTCAGCGCGTCTCCCTCTGGAGAAGCTGAGCCCTGAGGGCGGCTCGCTCAGGTTCATGGTCCTCTGCTGTGTTTGTGAATGAAGAGTGGCCTTTATTAGCTGGCATTACGGCGTAAGGCATCATCTCGGAGCTAGTTTCACTTTCACCGAGAGTTCACGACTGCAGTGAGCTTTCAGTACAGCCTGCTGTTATACACGTACGTGTGTGTGTGTGTGTGTGTGTGTGTGTGTGTGTGTTACACACTGAACGTGTGGTTTTGCAGCGCTGAGGGTGATCTGAGGCTCACAATAGTGAACACTGCACTGTTGTTTGCAATTGGTTTTACACACACACACACACACACACACACACACACACACACACACACACGCGCACGCGCACGCGCCCCCAAACTGACCCCTGCTAAAAAGTGTAATGTATATCAGGGGTGTACGAAAGTATTGACACATATATATTGATTTTTAATAAATAGTTCACGTGTAGAGATCGGTGGCAGACGGTGGTTCATTTACTGTTGTGTTTCAACTCCAGCCCCTAGATGGCAGTGTTGTACTCCATCCTTAGATCCGACTGTTCCGATTAGGGCTGCACCGATACCACTTTTTCCTTTTCAATACCGATACCAGATTTTCAAGTATCTGCCGATACAGAGTACAGATATCGATCCCAGCTCTGACTAAATATAATAATAATAATAATAATAATAATATTTAGAGCCGTCCATCCTGATATTTACAGTGTTCTACTTTTTATAGGTGGTACTATTTTGATCTAATAATCTTGAAGGAACAGAGTTTACTGGTTGAGGAACGGCACATTAGAAAAGCTTCAGAGCTGAAATAATAAAAATGGCCACAGTGCAGAAACACGAGCAGGTAGGGAAGCAAAATCTGGCTCAGCTTCAGCAAACAGCTTTAACTGCTGGTTAAATCCACATTTCAGAGCCGTGAAAAAACACCGGTTTAGAAACAGGACGAGCTTCTGCAGCAGATTTCACATTCAGGATCTCGTCTCTGTGTAAAAATACTAAACTTCAGTGTTTCCTTTAAACAAGCTGCTGAAACTCAATCAATAAACATCACAGAGACAAAAAGTGCTAAAGCTTCATTAAATGTCTGTTTATTAATAATAACTATTTATGACTGTTTTACTGGTTATTTAAATGTATGGTTTCATAATGAAATATTTTATGTAAAATATTTAAAAGTAGGGCGTCAGTGAGCTTCATGGTATCAGGGCTCTTTATTGCTGATACTGATACTGTGAGTAAGTGCCAGTATCAGCGCCAACAGCGATACGGTATCGTATCAGTGCAACACTGGTTTCAAATGGATAAAAATTAAAAAAGGCAACTTTTTATTCAGATTTTATGCAAATGAAGATGTGTTCTTTATACTATGAGTTTTTTAAATAATATCTCTAAATATTGTCTAGCTTACAGTATAGCAATATTACCACAATGTACTGAACTGTATTTTAGCATTTTAGCAATAGTTTCGTTTCTAACCAGCCTGGAACACATCTGGAAAAACAGCAGCTCAGAAGCAGGTAAAGCTCTGAAAGCACAGATATTACTTACATTTTATGTCACTGTAAAATACTTCCACACTGCAAACTGTTCTTTAACCTTCTGGAAACCTTCTTCACTGCTGTGGGCTGGGAATAACGCCCATTGATGGCACCCAGAAGAAGCCGCAGGGTGCTCTGCTAGAGCACAGCGGTAAAAACAAAGGATAGGAATTGGATATAGGCAGAATACACTCAGCCTCCAGGGCTCGCCAACTTGGACACTTCCCTCCTCCACAGAATGGAGGGATAACCAAAACGCCTCAAAATCGAGTCAGAGCATCTTCCTACTCTCTCAACTACAGATATGACTGATGAAATAACCACACACACACACACACACACACACACACACACACACACACACTGAAAGTTCACTAAAAGTGGGGCAAAATTCGCTGTATTAACCTACTGCACCTTCTCAGTTAAACTACAAACTACGTACACTGACTTTTATCTAGAATTGAATCTGCTTAAACACCCAGTAAGAAAGTTAAAATGCTAAAATGTTGGGAAGATTTGATGGGGGGGCCCAAAGCAAACAATGTCTACAATAAACAAACTTAAAAATGACATTATTATTATTATTATTGTAGAAGTAGAGGTAGTAATATTGGTAGTAATAATACAAATAAATAATTTCCAACTAAAAATAAATAAGTGAATAAATCCTTTACCTGCAACTGGTATCTTCTTATCATTTTAGAGAATATTAATTAATCATCATTATTATTTATAACACATAGCTTAGCTAGGCGTTTGTGGTCAGTTTGAGAATAAACTGGAACAAATCATTGCGATTGAGATTTTCAGGAGTCTACAATAGGTCTACATTCAGATATTTCAACCTCATAGTAAAACAATAAGCTGACACTCAGGCCTGGCAAAATATTTTCTGACAAAATATATTGCCCCAGAAATGAATGATATTATATTTTAAGATATTTAAGTTTTATGTCACTGACTTATTAATTATTATACAATGTTGTATACAATATTATTATACAATGTTATATATAATATTATTATACAATGTTATATATAATATTATTATACAATGTTGTATACAATATTGTGGTAATCAAAAATGAGTGACGTAATGTACATGTAATGTAGTGGATAACATTATCGAGGCAGGCCCACTGACAGTACAGTTTTATGTATTTTTTACGAGACATGAATGATGAAGTACATCAAAACAGTCCCCAAAGACAACGTACCATTTTAATTATTATTATTACTGTTATAACAATAATAATTATAATAATAATAATAATAATAATAAGGGGGGAGAGGAAGACAAATTCATTATTTAGCCATGCATTTGTGGTCAGTTTGAGTATAAACTGGAATTTTAAAAAAGTAAAAAGTCTGATGTAATGTTAGTGAATAACTAAGCGAACCCTAGGTGATGCAATCCCTGGTGAGTAAGGTTAGATGGTTGTGCCACTTGAGAGCCCAATATGACTCAGCCACTGTTTAACCATTCCTGTATTACAGTGGAATAACTAGTACAGAAAGAACTCAATAACAGTGAAGAAAAGGAAACAGAGAAATCAACACGAAACCAGAACCTGGGTCACGCCACTAACAGCACAACTATGGGTTTACAACTTAATACTGGGATTTTTAACTGTTAACTGCAGTTTCATTGGGAACTCCACAAAAAGCATCACAGTACCCATTAGATCTGCATCTAATGCAAAACAAAACATTGAAATTGAAAACATTGAAAGTCTTTATTTCTGTCAAATATATTATGATCTATATACCTATTTATATCTCTCTTATTTATTTATATATGTGTATGTATACATATGTATATATACACACTATATATATATATATATATATATATATATATATATATATATATATATATATATATGTATGTATGTATATATACACACTATATATACACATATATATATATATATATATATATATATATATATATATATATATATACACACATACACATACATACACATACACACATACATATATAAAAACATATACACACATATATATATATATATATATATATATATATATATATATATATATAAATATATATATATAATGAAATGGTTTAGATTAGGGCTGTACCGATACCACTCTTTCCTTTCCGATACGATACCACATTTTCAAGTATCTGCCGATATGGAGCACCGATACCGATACCATCTCTTAAATACTCGACAGATGGCTATAAATCCTGATACTCCTCAGTAATAACAGCATGTACTGGTTGAGTAATTGCACATTTTAAAAGTTTCAAGGCTATGAAACAATGACCAAACAGCTTTTATTTGGTGTTTAAAATTCACATTTCGTCACAAGTACACGTCTCTATGTAAAAAGACACTAAACTTCAGTGTGTGGCTTTAAAACAAGCTGCTTAACTCTGAAACTTTGGGTTTTAGAAACAAAAAGTGCTGCATTAAATGTCTGTTTAATGGTAATAACTATTAATAACTGGTTGCTTAAATGTTTAGTTTTATAACGTATAAAAAACTAAATTTATGTTTAAATAAAAAGTAGGGCGTCAGAAAGCTTCAAAGTATCGGTCCTCTCTGTTGCCGATACCGATACCGTGCATAATTGCCAGTATCGCTGCCGATACCGATACAGTATCGTATCAGTGCAACACTAAAATATTACGGTAAAGGCATTAACTTATTTATATACTATATTTAATCAATAGAAACTAGCTTTTGATATATATTTGCTGTCAATATCAGTCAATAGCATCTCTGATCAGGATTTTGATCTTATCAAATCTGTATCGATAAAGATCTTTACATCGATCAAAAAAGCATCACAATAACGATACACTCGTATTCATATCTACTCAAATCAATTTTATTGATCTAGCGCTCTCCACAACCAATATCATCCGGCTTCAACCCTCTTTTAATCCAATTTGGGGCAACAGTGTCAAGAAAACCGGG
Organism: Salminus brasiliensis; assembly: GCF_030463535.1. NCBI lineage: Eukaryota > Metazoa > Chordata > Actinopteri > Characiformes > Bryconidae > Salminus > Salminus brasiliensis. The sequence continues at coordinate 5,110,159 of NC_132882.1, read as the reverse complement.
ACCCCATCCTGCTCTGGTCCCACCAACACAGACCCAACATCATAACCATCAGTGACCAGCATTTTATCTCAAAAATTACACAATTATACAATTATAAAATTATAAAAAGTATAAAATCGATCCAGCCCCGATTATCAACCTGTATCCGACCACGATACCGATCCTCCATCATAACATCGCCCACCCCCACCTCACCACCCCCACACTTCTCCTCCCTACAGAGCAGATAAACAACTTTCCCCAGGGCTAAAACTCGCCAAACTCCCTCAACTCCTCCTCAGCGGTTGTTTAACGGGACTAAGGACTTTATTTAAGTGGTAAAACTGGGCTGAAATGTGTGTTTTGGTGGCGGGTAGCCTGGTTAGCTCGCTCGCTAGCTAGCTCGCTATCTCTACGTCTACTAGGCTTCCTTGACGACCCAGCCTGATAAACAACACTTTCGGTTAGAGAGGGAGGGAGAGGGTGGAGGTGGAGGGAGGGTGGGGGTGTGCTGCTACCGCTGCTGCTGTTTTGGCTCGTTTCTACTCCAAATCAAGCCCGAATTCGCCCGAATTCGCCCGAATTAAAGACATCTGCGTGTTTTTAAACACTTAGGCGGTGTTTACCCACGCGTTTATTTACGACATCAGGGGATCACTTTCCGTCGCCTGTATTATCTAACTGTCCAGCAGCGCAACGCCACGAAAACACCGGATTACAGCAAAACCCTGCCCAAACTTCTCGACACGTCGAGCTGGAAAATGTTGAAAACTGCAGATTAACACGACCCAAACAACCCAGAGATGGAGAAAAAACTGCAAGCTTACGGAATCGATGCGGTTCTGCTCTTTCCTTCCTTCCCAGCCAACTTATCTACTAATTCCGCTCGTAATCCGAGAACAAAGTTTCCCCAAAGCTCTCATATGGATTAGATGGTCGGTAGGATATTTCGAGGTGAAACATTCCTCGTTCCGGGCGAGAGAAAACAAATATATACACAGTTTTCCTGGAAAAAAAGGAGAATTTGAAAGTTGTAGCGTTTACTCCATCATGGTGGCCATGTTTAAGAGGGACCGGAGCACCGCCCGCCTTCCGCACCGGCAAGTAGTTCCGCCTAAACGCCAGCACCGGGGCTCAAAGTCGCACGGAACTCGAGCATAGCGTCCGGGACGTGGGAATGAGACGTGGAAATGGTCGTAGTCGGCAAAAAATCGCACACGAACAGTATAAAAGGGGAAGGAAAAAGTCTCGCTGACCCCGCGCAGGAACACAGCAGCGCTCACTCGGAGTGAAGCGGCTTCTCAGTCGTCGCCGGGAGCCTGGCAAAGCGCGGAGGTGGAGCCCGTGGCTCGTGCGGATCGGACTCCCCGGTCGTAGATGGGAGATACGTGCTTTTCACGTCGCCATATTCTCCAGCACGGTGGCGTGGCACGGTTTAAGCCCCATCGAGAGCTTATCTAACGGTTAATTATTAGTAGTAGCACGTGGGTCACTCACGTGGTTAGTTTGCACGCGACTAATTGGAGTGATGGAGTACAGGCTCACCTGTAGACACCTGTATACTAAGGTAAAGGTAAAGGTGCACGTATTTGTCACTGTACAGCGAAATGTGTCCTCCGCATTTAACCCATCTGGTAGTGAACACACACTCACACACACACATGTGTTAGGGGCAGTGAGTACACACACACACCCAGAGCGGTGGGCAGCCAACTCCAGCGCCCGGGGAGCAGAGAGGGTAAAGGGCCTTGCTCAAGGGCCCAACAGTGGCAGCTTGCCGAGCCCGGGAATCGAACCCACAACCCTGTTATCGACAGCCCGGAGCTCTAACCGCTGAGGGTTTATTAGATGACCGTGACTGTGTAAATACAAAACACTGACTCCTCAAACCTTGAGCACCCGGCAGTCCGGGCCTACGCGGCTGCCATCTCCCTGGTTGACTGCGAAACACCTTTAAGACCATTTAGCCGAGCCGGAAGTGAGGTGGTGGCGCACGGATCTACTCAAGGCAGCCTGAGGAGGTCCTGTGGTGGGCTGCCTTTAAAGAGCAGCCACCTGTAGAAACCCCTACCTTATCCTTAAGCTCACCGACCCCACTACGACCCCATTACCGTCCACCTGCCTCACCGTGGTCCACCTGGTCCACTGTGTAGGCGTATTATTACATACAGCAGCCCATCTGTTGACGTCATGAACCAGTGGTCATACCCCCATCCATCACCTTCTGACCACAAGGCCTCTATTGACCAGACTGTTGGGGTGGCGGTTCATTCTCAGCACAGCAGTGATACTGGCTTGGTAGTGTTGATGGGTGTGTGTGTGTGTGTGTGTGTGTGTGTGTGTGTGTGTGTTGTTCTGGGGTGAGTGTGTTACCTATGTCAGGGTCACCGCTAGGTTGAGAGTGGGTCCACTACTCAGAAGTATCCAGACAAGAGTGACCCATGGTCAGAATTTGGCCAGTGATGAAGACTAACAGCCATTGGGGTCTATTTGAGCATTAGGTGGCGCTATAATGCATGGGGTTATATATTTATTTATAATATATATAATTATTTAATTTAACTTTTTAAACTATTTAATTTAACTTTTGAGTTTTTTGAGGTTACAAAAGTCTTCACATTCATCACTCAGGTAGAATTGAGTGGAGATACGAGGGTTTAAAAGACTTCTATAGGAGCTGAAGTATCAACTGAAGCTTTTTACTCCAGTAAAAGTGTAAAAGTACTGGTTTCAGAACGACTTCAAGTAGAACAGTAAAAGTAATGGAAGGAAAACAAAGGCTGAAAGCTTAGGCCGCGCCACAGGGGTCTATAGTGCACTACCCCCCCTTCCCCAAAAACCCATTCCTCTAAAAGTCATAATGAGGAGAATGATCTATTAAAATGTTGATGTTAAAAATGTTGGGCTGCACTAGGCTCCTGTTTCAGCTGCAGATCTGCCCATTGAAAATGAAGCATTTCAGTAATATCAGCTCTATTAAAGGAGCGTCTCTGAGCTCTACTGAGCATCAACATGAGCTTCATGGAGGAAAATATGAGGAGTCGTTGTCTAGAAGTTCTGTAAAGCTGCAGAAAGTCAGACTTCAGAGGCGTGTGATCAATAAGCTTTATTGGAATGTAAATGTGGGGCTCAGTCGGGACGTTTCACTGCAGCTCTCTTGAGTCTCTGCCACGGACACAGTCTTCATACTAGACTACAGACGTCTGCTGTGAGCTCGCTGGAGAGTGATGGGACGTGTGCAGGTGTGATGGATCTCTTATAAACCAATAGGGAGTCAGAATGGTGTGTGTTTATACTTCTCATCCAATCAGGATCAGACTCTCACTTTCCGGATGGAGAGATTTATCTGGAGAGGGTTTTTATTGATGACGAGCCGGAATGAAAACTAAGGGAAATGAAATAGGAGGAACGAGGCTGTTTTTAAAATGTAAGGAGGAGAAAGTTCAGATAATTGGGGGAAAATGTGAGAAGTAAAAAGTCATCTCTGTGCTCTATGTACCAACTGAAAGGTTCGTCTATTACAAACATGGTTCTTCATGCAAGCAAAAGTGGTTCTTAGGCATGTCTCAAAGAACCCCTTGAAGAACCTTTATTGTTAAGAGTGCAGAAAGCGTTCACCTCACACGCAACAACAGTACAAACACAAAAACCCTTGTATCTCCAAAATGGCTACTTTCAACCTTCTTAACTTTCAATGGAAGTCAATGTAAAATTATTGTACTCTGAGTCATTCTGGATCATTCCTATTGGTCCATTCATCAGGGACTTCTGATACAATGTAAAGAACAACTGCCAGATTCGGATTATTATCAAAAAGTGAACCCCCCCCCCCCCCCCCCAAAAAAAAATAAATAAATAAATAAATAAATAAAGACCTAGATACAAGGTTTTGGTGTGACATTGACAAACAAAGACAGGTTCAAAGATCTTTAATAGTGTCTGGAAGACGAGATATTGTCCGAACAAACGGGAAACACAACAAAATACTAACCTACAATATAAAAAACAATAGTACTGACCTATAGATGAAGAAAGGTTTGGGCTTGAATGCCCCTGGCCTACGTTTCTACTAATGTGAATAGTAGTAAATGAACTGATCTTAGCATAAAGCATTATCTTAGAGATGAAACATTCTATAATTTATATTAATTTTGTTTTATATGTTATTTTAAAATGACTAATTGAATGAAATGTGAAAATTGAACAAATGAAAAGAGCTTAATGCAATAGTTTGAGCACCCCAAAAGGTCATTTCTACCAAGATCTCAGGCTTAATTAGCTTGTTTGGGCTTTGCCCTGTTCATAGTCGTCATTAGTAAAGTCCAGACTCCTCAGACCTTGTCCCAACAATCAGCAGCCACAAAGCCAGAGTAGGCTGAAGGAATACAGCAAAGAGTTTTCGGGAAGCCGTTTCCTCTGTTCGTACTATAATCAAGAAAGGCCAGTTGGTGGAAATGGTCACGTTCAGGTCTAATACGTTGTATGTCCAAATGTTTGTGGACACCCTTTCTAAAGAATGCATTCAGCTACTTTTAGTTGCACCCACACACGTCTTGTCAGTTTCTATCTCCAATAGAATAGGACTCTCTGCAGAAGCAGATAAACATCATGACCCTATTGGCACCATGCTGCCTAATAATAATAGCCAGGCGTGGGCTAGTAGAGGGGTGTACAGCCCCCCAGCATTGAGCTGTGGAGCAGTGGAAGAGCTGTGTTCTCTGGAATGATGGATTGTGGAGCTCCATCCAGTACTTTTGGGATGAGTTGGGAAGTTGAGGATGAGGTGGGGTGGTGATCATCATCCGACATCCTGACCTCACTGACGCTCTTGTCGCTGAATGCAATCAAATACTCACAGCAATGCTGCTCCAAAACCTAGTAGAAAGCCTTCTTCCCTGAACAGTTACTCCAGCAGAGATAGGATAAACTCGATTAAATGCCCTTGATTTCAGAAGAAGCAATGAATGAGCAGGTGTCCCAATACTTTTGTCCATATAGTGCAGTTTAAGAGATAACTACTTATAGGATTACTAGAAATGTTGGCACCAATGATGAAAGGTATGGAGAAAAAAGGGTGAGGGGTTTCATGAAAAGCACACCTCTCAAACTGTTAAACATGGGGGTGGATGGGTCATGCTTTGTCCTTGTGTTGCAACCAGTGGCACAGCAAACATTTCACTGGTAGAGTAAAGAATGAGACCCATTGAATGCCAGCACTCTGCTGGTTATTGTGCGTTTTCTGATGGATAGGAAGGAATAAATGACCAAAGAGAGACTACTCTTAAACACTGTATAAACACTGCATTACAGCAAATACCAACACCAACTTAGCAAGCAGCTGTTGGGCCACCATGAGCCACCAGAACCGCTTCAGTCTATAGTCTCTGGAACTGAACTGGAGGGATGGAGCATTCCATGTCAATGTTTTGATTAAGGTGGTGAAGAGCACTGTCTAACATATCGGCCCAAAATCTCCCATTGCTGTTCACCTGGGAGGGGTCTATTGACCGTGAAGGCCAGAGCATACGCTCTTAAAAATACAGGTCCTTCAAACCTGGTTCCATGAAGAAGCCTTTTTGTAGTAGAGATGTCTGAGTGTGTGTGCAGAACGTTCCACAGGTCTAAAGAACCTTCTTCATCAATATAAAGGTTCTTCACACTCACACATACCTCTCTATTACAAACACGCTTCTTCATAAAACCAAGAGTGGTTCTTGTGTGGCATCATCCAAAGAACCATTTAAAGCACCTGTATTTTTAAGAGTGCATGATTTACATCATTTACATCCCCGTGACCCAACCTACCGTCTCCCAGGTCACTTTTATAAAGATTTCAGGGAATTAGGAGGTCGCTGTTTTTACAGAACAGAAGAGTGGAACGTTGCGGGAACCTTCTGAGCGTTACAACTTTTGGTTATTAGATCGTTCAATGTGTCAAATGTTCTAAATGTTCCACAAACATTTTTTATTTAATGCTTAATATGCTTTTTGCTTTTTCATTTTAATGCTTATTTGTTTATTCTCACTGCTGAATATGGGCTTATTATATTGGTAGCCTTATTTCAAAATGTAATGGAATTATCAGTGTAAATTAATAAAATATTTAATTCTATTGTTAAAATAAATTTTCTAGTTCAAAAGTTTGAAAATTTTCATGACACATTGATTCAATATTATCTATCAATGCGATTATGAATGAGTTTTTTCTATGTGTTTTTTTTTTTTTGTATTTAATACAACAGTAAGTTCCAGCCAAGCAAGCTGATTGGTTGAGAAGCTTTTTAATAAAATAACCTTTTTTTCACACTTTATCACCTGTCATGACTGGCTAGGTCTGACAAGGAGGGGTGAATACTTGCAGAGATGGACCAACGCAAACAGCTTTATTAACAGAATAAAAGAAAACAAAACACGGGAGAACAAAAGGCAGCAAGTACAGGGCAAGCACAAAACCAGACACAACCGTGACAACACAAAGGGACAACCCAAAACACACCTGAGGCTGGTGGGACTGCGGGAGCTGAGCTAGGAGACAGGGAAACGAGAGCTGGGGGACCAGCTGCAGAACCAAACGGCAATAGTAGAGACCTGGAAACGAGGCTCGCCCATGAACGGTAATACTAACGTAATCGTGAAGAGAGAGGAAGCCTCTCGGACGACCTCGAGGTTTCTTGGACCGTGGATGTGAACGTGAATGTGAACTCCAAAGCACTTGACTTGACCTGACTTGGTTTAATTTAGTTTAATTCTCAGCATCAAGTAGCTAGTCATAGCCCCTTAAATACCCCAGCCTCGGGTGAACCGCATTAACAGAATAAGAACCAAACACTGAACATGAATCAAACACACGTGAACCAGAATCATGACACTGAACTGAACACACATGGCGTAAAACACTTGAACTGAGTCTGTGAAGCTAGACATGAACGCAGACTTCAAAACAAAAGTCCTCAGGAGAGCCTGTGGGCCGCGGCCCGGGACCGCCCCTGGGGCGGGTGACATTACCCTTCTGAATGCTGCTGCCATCAATGGGTTTCTACAGAAAGCAGCACTCTTCACACTAATTCTATTCAATTCTATTCTATTCTATTTATCTTTATTGCTATTTTATACTAATAAAGGCTTGTACAGTACACCAAGACACTGTTAGGCTGTAAGTCCCTGTTGCAGAATAGGTTAGGACATGATACTGTAGTGCAAGGACAGTGGACAAGGCGTGAGACAGGGTGCATAGACTATGAATACAGGTCCAGACTAAGTTAAGGTCCAGACTAAGTTACTATACTAACAGTAAACTGGAGTAAATCTGTAGAGCAGTGCTGTGTGTAGTGTGTGTAAATGGAAGACTACAGGAAGCTCAGGTGTGTATGCTGAGGTATCCTAAGTGCAGCAGCTAGTGCCAGTTCCAGTTAGAGTGCAGAGTGCACACAGGCCCTGAGCTGGTGGAGCTCATTGTGGGTATGGTAAGAGAACTGTAGGATCAGAGTGATCAGTAGTAGTCTGTGTGTGTGTGTGTGTGTGTGTGTGTGTGTGTGTGTGTGTTCAGGTATTCAGGTATTCAGGTGAGACCAGTTTAACAGCACGTGGGAAGAACCTGTTTATGAGTCTGGTGGTTCTGGCCTCAGTGACCAGGTGAGATCCTCAAATATGTGGATGTATCGCTGGAACACGCCCCCCTTTAGTCGGACTGAATGGCAATACACGGCTGCAGTGTTTATTAGTTTATTAGGGAAAACAGCCAACTGTTTAGCTCAAGCTTAAGACAGCTGGACTCCACAGCGATACATCCACATTACCAAAGAACCAACAATCCATGGACAGCCATGTAGCAGGAACATCCAGCTGAGGCTCAAATCCCACCTGTTTAGAGGATAAAGCCTCATATACCACATATAGCACCGAGTCGAGAAAATGGTCTTAGGAGTGTTTACCACTGTTTTCAGGCTCTTTTAGTGGACTGGCTCATCCAGGATTGCTTGCTTTCCAATTTAATGGAACTTAGCATGTCGCTGAACTCGCAACTCCAGTGGGCTTGTTTTTTTCCCACCTGTTTTCAGAGCCTGACTTCACCACTCAGTGAGCTCCCACGTGGTTCTGTGCCTGAATTCCAGCTGTTTTTGAGATTTGAGGCAAATCCATTAGCTTCTCTTCTCTTTCGCTCTGAATTCCTGCTGAATCTGTTTGTACAGTCTGTCGCACAGCAGCGTTTTTGTGTTAGCAGCATTCAGACTGGCCGCAGTGACTCCCACTACCTGTGGCGTCAAATGTATACCCTCTATTGTACTGTGGTATTGAAGAAGGTGCTTTACACTGCTAAAATAATACGTTCCCTGATAAACCTTCAGGGGTTCTTCAGTTTGAAACTGTGCAGGAGCCTCTAAGGCCTTAACCTTTTCTTGAAGGTTCCTCAAAGCACCTCAGGAGGCTCCTCCACAGTTCCAAATTGAAGAACCCCTAAACGTTGCTCAGTTTTTAGGTAAATAAACATATTTGGTATTTGGAGTAATACTTTATATTTAAATATGTGGCTTTAAAAAAGACAGGTAATTCAAAAGTGACAGAAAGTAATTTAATTACATTACTTTAATATAGTAATCTTTTGAAACAGGTAATCAGTAACCCTCCCAGCCCTGGAGCGGTATGACCATAGCCATGGAGGGTATTTTTTTTTATTCCTGTATTCATGAAAATGATTATGATTATAATTACTGATGTCAGGATTGTATGTTATGAGTAATGTCAGAGTAACTTCAAACATGAACACTAAAGAACATTATTAGGAGTTAGCGTAGCATTATGATATGAATACAGGAAAGAATAATAAACAATGGAAACCAGTAGGTAAATCATCATGTTGGTTTAAGGTCACAATAACCTGAATTACATGATACATGATAGATGGATCATGAATAAAGTAATGAGGTTATAACTCCAGAGGCAAATACTACATAGCAATAGCACCTAGTATACTATTATTGTTAATAATAATAGTCTAATAATGTAATAGTATATTATTATTATTATTATTATTATATACTATTATTATACTATTATACTATTATTATACCTATTATATGGATAATACTACCTATATGGTATAAAAGGAAAGATCAGAGTGAGTACAGCAAGGATATAGAGAAGAAGGAGAGATAGATAGAGAGACAGGGAGAGATAGTCTGGGTGCTCTCGCCCCTGAAATCCTCTCTCTAAGGTGTACTCAGAGATACTGTGCTTTATTCTTCACCAGATTATAATCTTTACCCAAGACAATCCAAAAGTGCCCACATGTTGCTAGCCCCCAAAACTGAGACCCCCCCCTCCCCCCGTCCCCATTTGGGGTATTCTGTAAACCCCTTTAAGGTCGGGATTAGACAGGGCAGGATGCAAAGTTTACAAATTGATCATTTATCCTACAGACAGATCCAAAGAGCAGAGCTCCCAGAGGCCTTCAGAAAGAAGGCTGTAGATGTGTACGAGTTAAGAGGCTTCTGGGGGGGGGGGCTTATAAATGATGATTTAAGAGGTTTCTTCAGGTGTGTGAGTTAGATAGTTAGATTACCTCCATCTCTCAGTGCTGATCACATGAAGATCAGACCTCCAGATGTTCGAATCTGTTCAGAAAGACAGAGGTTTTAATGGAGTGTCCTCAACTAAGTGTACTCAGCTGCCAGATTATCTTCACATGGCCATGTGTTCTTGCCTCATTTGCTAATTTGTGCTCTAATAACACTTTCTCCTTATCACTGAAAGAGTGTGTGGCAAACTTTACACATAATTAAGCCAAATAATGAATAGATAAATGACCTACGTTCCCATTGCAGCGTCATTTAATGGACATTTGAGTCACTATTTATCTGTGTTTAACCAATATAAACCTTTACCACAGTTACGGAGCAATAAAAGTAAATAGAGCTTTGAATCAAAATGTCACACACACACACACACACACACACAGCAGTTTTATGCGCTAATTAATCTGACATTGAAGCTCTGTTATTTGTCTGGAAATGGGAAATAGGGGGGGTTCATTAAAGGTCAAGGATGCTAGCGAGGATGTGTAAAGCAGTCCAGGTGCAGGGGGAAATGGGCCTCCGCGAATGAAAGAGGGAGCAGTGTGTGAAAAGACAGCGTCTCACTGATTCTTTCACTGCCCTGCTTCCACACATTTCCTTTTACTGACTGATTTGTGTGTGTGTGTGTGTGTATGTGTGTGTGTGTGTGTGTGTGCGCTCGTGTGCATGCGTGGGTGTGCATGTGACTAGGGGATGTGACAAAAGGGTACCCTCTGACTAAAATGCAATAATGTTGTTGTGTTTTATTACAGACACACACACACACACACACACACACACCAGTGGGCTTTAATTAACCCATTACCACCTCTTTGCAAAATACTTTATTTCTAGCTAGTGTGAACAGACTAAGACCCTGGTCACTTCATGCGTGTTGAGTATCAGGGTTATATCTGGATCAGGCCGTACCTAATAAAACCGCCTAAAGTGTGAACAGACCCAAGACTCATTTAAACCAGATCAAATCCCATCACTAAAACCACTTCAGAAGGTTGTCTGAGACGCATCTGAGCAACATGCTATAGCAGTGTGAACACATTCGCCTCTACAAGGGCATGTTTACACCTGACATTAGCATGCGGTTTGTATCCGGACTGATCTGAGACCAGATGAGAGCCCATTTTACTTTACCCGGGTTAAAAACAACCCAACACGTACATCACTTCCTTTTACTTCCTGTAAACAACGGCTTCACAATAAAGTTGGGTTTATTCAAATGTTATATATAGTTAATTACAGGTAGACACTCTCACTGACCACTGACTTTGTTTATTTGGGTTTATTCTAATGTCATATAGAGTTAATTACAGGTAGACACTCTCACTGACCACTGACTTTGTTTATTTGGGTTTAGTCTAATGTTATATAGAGTTAATTACAGGTAGACATACTGACAGCTGAGATGCGAGGTTTTAAACAGTATTCATGGTTGCCTAATTCTTTTGCACTGCCTTGTCTGAAACCCTTAGAAATGATTATAAACAAAAACTATGACACATATTTCTGAGAGCGCTGAACACCTGAGCCTTTAGGAGCTGTTACCTGGTCATCCATAACTTCCTGTGTCACTGGAGTATAAATACAAGGCGGCATGCAGGCCAAACACTAAACACTCAATCATCCACTAACAGGAGGAAGAGCAGAGAAAACACTACATCTACACCAATAACTGACCCAACCCAGACACCCAGCAATCAGACCTACACCTAAACCTAACCTTAACCTGACCTAAACTAAACCTCAATCTACACCTAAACCTAACCTACTGCACCTAACCCTAACCACACTTCAAACTAACCTAATCTACACCTAAACCTAATTCTAACCTAATTTACACCTCAACCTAAACTTAACCTACTGCACCTAAACCTAATTCTAACCTCAAACTAACCTACTCTACACCTAAACATAATTCTAAGATTAACCTAACCTAAACTTAACCTAACCTACACCTAAACCTAGTCTACACCTCAAACTAACCTACACCTTAACCTAAACTTAACCTACTGCACCTAAACCTAATTCTAATTTAAACCTAAACTAATCTACACCTAAACCTAACCTCAACATCACCTAAACTTAACCTAACCTACACCTAAACCTAGCCTACACCCCAACCTAAACTTAACCTATTGTACCTAAACTTAATTCTAACCTCAAACTAACCTACTCCTAAACCTAATTCTAACCTTAACCTAACCTACTCCTAAACCTAATTCTAACCTTAACCTAACTTACACCTAAACCTAACCTACTGCACCTAAACCTAATTCTAACCTTAACCCAACCTAAACTGAACCCAGCCTACACCTCATCTTAACCTACTGCACCTAAACCTAATTCTAAACTAAGCATTTACCTAAACCTAACACAACCTACACCTCAACCTACACCTAAGCCTAATTTACTGAACCTAAACCTAATTCTAACCACCTAGTCTTAACCTAAACTGAGCAGAACTTACATCTAAATTAAACCTAAACCTAACCCCCCATACCGGCTTCACATGCACTGACCTTTTGATGGCAAGCATATGAGTGAGTTTACTATCAGCCCAGATTACTGCCCATATCTGTCCAGTTCGGTCCGCAGTAGAAGTGTCTGAGGTGTGTATCAGGGGCTGCTCTGGCTACAATTACAATGTTTAATCTGCTGTTTCCTCACTGTTATACTAACAGTGTTTAATATGGATTAAACTATTTATTAATATTGATTAATATTGCTAATCAGTTTCTTCAGTTCTGTAGAGTTATTTCAGTAGTCTGAGGTGGGGGTGCTGGGGAAGGCTGGTTTTCAGTAGTCTGAGAAACAGGTCAGATCTAAATGGACACCATTAATGGTGGTGAACATTTCACCAGCTTTCTGGACAAACTGTCTCTTTACCAAGGAGGGCTTGTTGATTTTGATGGATGGTGTCCATCAAATGGATGGATGGAGTTTTTATTTTTGTTGTTTGAAAACTATTGTGATTTTAATTTGCCCAATAATATTAAGCCAGTGTATCAGTAAATGTGTTAAAATGAAGATTTGAAGACAGAAACAGACTATTAGTGATAATCACATGTTCAGGATTTCAGAGCTGAGAACCAGATACTACCACATTCATCATCTGTGAGCTGAGTATGAAACTGGTGAACTCAGTATGTTAATTAGGTTAGTTTTAGGTTCCTTTAGTTTTTACTGTACTAAAAAAGCGCAGATTAAAATGCTGTGTATGATTTGGCAGATGATGCCACAGGCCCAAATAAGGACTTCCGCCTCGTTTGGTTCATGTGTTTGGTTCTTTTCATGTGTATCGGTTCATGACTCATGTTCATTTGTGTTCATGTTCGTTTCATGTTCATGAGTTTCACCTGGGATTGGGGGGTATTTAAGAAGCCTCGACACTGCAGCTCGGTTTTTGCCTCACTTGCCCCCTTTTGTTTATCCCCTTGCATTAATAAATCTGCATGCTTTGACTCCATCTCTGCGAGTGTTTGTCCCTCTGTGTCTGGCCTAGCACTCCATGACACTTCCCTGGACAGTATATGGTTAAAAGATCCTTGAGGAACGTTTGGAGGTTCTTCAGTTTGGAACTGTGTAGGAATTTCTTTTAAGGTGCTTTGAAGAACCTTCGAGGATCTATTTTCTAGTAAAAAAAAACCCCACATTTATTTATAAAAATGACTCTTTAACCTTAAGAGGTTCCCCCACAGTTTCAAATTGAAGAACCTCCAAACGTTCCTCAAGGATCTTATCATTTTAACAGCATACAGAGAAGAAGGGTTTCTACTAGATTTTGGAGGAGCGTGGCCATGAGTATTTGATTGCATTCAGCAACAAGTGCATTACTGAGGTCAAGATGTTGAATGATCACCATCCCGCCTCATCATCCTTATAGCTCAATGCTGGGGGCTTTATACCCCTTTAGCCCACACCTAGCATTAGGCATGGTGCTCCTGCAGAAAGTCCTATTCTATTGGCAGTACTTCTCAACAGGGACTAGACAAGCTGTGTGGATGTACATTTGCACATCTATGTCAGCAAAGTGTGTGATTTTAAGTAACTGAATGCATTCATTAGAAGGGGTGTCCACAAACATTTGGACATATAGTGTACCTCATTCTCACTGTGAATGATGGTTGTGGACGTGTAATGTTCAGATACATGGTCTTAAAGATTCCATCAGGTTTCAGCAGATCCTCCAGCAGGACAATGATCCAAAGCACACCTGCTATATGGGGGAAGGGTCTCGGATCCCTTGCCATGTTCTCTCCAGTATCATTAAGCAGTATAGGAGAATTTTTTTTGTAGATGACACTGCATACTTGAGGCATTTTTTGGAGGTTCTTCAGTTTGACATTTTGGAGGAACCTCTTAATCTGCTTTGAGGAACCTTCAAGGAATATTTTTTTCTTCTAAAAAGCTTTTTTTGAAGGTTCCTCAAAGCATCTTAAGGAGTTCCTCCTCAGTTTCAAATTGAAGAACTTCTCAACAGTTCCTATAATGATGGTATGAAGCTGACACTCTTCTCCAGAGCGACTTGTTTACTCGTATTACAGAGGTGGGCCAATGTAGTGTTAGGAGTCTTACCCAAGGACTCTTATTGGTGTAGCACAGCATAGTCACCTAGACCAGTAATTGAACCTCAGTCTCCCACATGGTGTGGTAGCTTAGTGGCAGGTAGTGGTGTTATCTGTAGCACCACACCAACCAACATAGGGTTTTGCATAACCTATGGTGTTTATAACTTGTGGAGTCCCACTGGGTTCTATATTAGGGCCTATAAAACTGATATTAATTAGGACAGTAATGCAAGTGAAGAAGTGTGGGCTACAAATTTCTACTAAGAAATAGCCTTAAATTCTTAGGGAGGAATTTTCCTTGCCGTTGTAGCCTGCCTATATCTTACCACTGTTCTGTATTACTCTGAGAACATGCTTTTGATCATTACTGCTGTCTTTTTAACTATTTCCCTTACAGGCCTCACACCACACTCTTTATATTCCTAAACCTCTTCCTCATTGTCTCCCCCGTCCTGAGCTGCCCCCTGCTGTCTGCTTGCTGTTGGAGCGAGTCCATTCATAGTTGGGTGCTGGTGCCTGCCTACCCCCTGGTTCAGGCTCTCCTGCTGTGTTTACTCACCAATATGTTGCCATATTCTCCTAACTCCTTTGGTTTTCCTGTCTTTGTCTTTTTGTTATATCTCTCTCCCAAGTATTGAGATGCCCCTCTCTGACTGTTCTGTCCCAGTACTGCCCGACCCAGCTCTCGGCCACCCTGCTGCCCAATGCAATGCTATCCTGCTCTGGATTTTTGCATTGTTTCATTTACACTAACTGCATAGCTGTGCCTGCATGACTGTTCAGCCTACATGGACTTCCACATTAACACTGAGCATGTGTCCTGTGTTCTGCTATCCGGTGTTAGCCAGAGGAGGATGGGTTCCCCTTTTGAGCCTTGGTTCCTCTCAAGGTTTCTTCCTCTTTTTTTGAGGGAGTTCTTCCTGCCACCGTCGCCCTCAGCTTGCTTAAAAGAAGCTCGGACCCTCTTTCAAAGCTGCTTTGTGACAACTATAGAAATAAAATTGAATTAAATGAAATTAGTTCTTGTCCTAACAAAAAGTCTACGCCAGATTCATGAGACGACAGAACTGTTCACACCTCTGCTCTTATAATGCTGGATCCCATTGTCCTTGTAAACGAAACAAATCCTAAATAGGAAAACCATCCGTGAATGTCCGAATCTTTGTAAAAAGAACCTGCGTAGGTGGGTTTCAAAAAGACATTTCTTCATAAGAGCGGTTGGAGAATAAGGCCCATTCTTATGATCTTATCAGTGCTTGTTCAATGATCCCTCCTGAAGTCTTATTTTTTAGGAAAACTTTAAAAACAGACCTCAGACTTCTAATCGCATTGGTTTTCTGAGTTGAGGGACATTTTTATGGGGTAGTGTGGCACGACCCCTGGGGAAAGGGAAGTGACCACCATGACCTGATAGGCAGCGGGGCTCAGAGACGACACAATCACAGGGCTCAAGTAACGACCAATACCTTCCACCACACCCAAACGAAAACTTAAAGAAACATAATGGCCCAATTGGGGCTCTAACAGTCTTTACACACATGTACTCTAGCAGTCTTTTGGCAGCTCAGTCATAATGTACTCTCTCCCGACTCCTCACCACCACAATAGTCATCACTGTTAGTCTTATGTTATCAGGCTAAATCTTGCTTTTTTGAAACTCTTCCTAGGAGACTGAATATTATCATGGTGACGTAGGGGGTTACAGTATATTTGAGACTTTCACTGTTAGACAAATACGTGCACCTTTTTACCTTTAGATTAGTAACTTCCAGTACTAATGTTTTAGGACAGTTTCACACTTGTCCTGCACCCAGAATTCCATATGACCAGTGGATCGGCTACGCAATTTCGAACGCCACGTTTCTGCACACATTTTAGCGATATAATAGGACCATGGTTCATACGTTTGTTATTTTTTGTCTTTGGGTACAAACACTCCGGCAGTGAAGAGCTTTTCACAGTGCAGGAACCCCTGCAAACAAGAAGCAATTCTGGTAGGAGAAGGTTTTCAGCCATGCAGGCGATTGGTCAAGGCAGTCACATGACAAAATGAGGCAATCATGCACCACCACACATATCAGTGAGAGCGGATAGTTTCCACACCTCCAGCACAGTCCACTAGAAGCAAACCCCAGGCCATCGATTTTAAGAAGACCATAGATCGATTCTTTGGACTGCTCCCAGGATCAAAAACAGTTGACAGTTTGACCAAATGTGCCAAACTCATGGAGCAAGTGGACCTGGATCAGGAAAAAAGCTCTGATTTATCTAGTCTATTTACTGCTGGGTGTCCCAAACACATTCACAAATACTGTGTAATAGCACTAAAACCAAGAACTGTACGAGAGGTAAAAGGGGAAATTTTTGGACTGTCCAGTGGTTCTGCTATGATGCTGAGTCCTTTTTTTGGGTTGTATCTGTTATGTGTCTTTAAGCATCTGCATTACTTGTTGGTTGTTCAAAGGCAGTTGCTGCGCCTGTATGTCTACTGATGTTCAGAGAAATTCATGAGAAAAAAGACTGAAGCTATGGATACAGTAACCACTTAAAGCTGTAGTTCCAATGTAGACAGTGTGTTTTTCAAAACAGAGAACAGTTACACCCCATATACCCATAAATGAAAGCTAACGCAGTCCTCAAAGCCTGCGCTTTTCAAATTGCTTCGGTATTTCCAAACATCTTTAATACCTCCCTAACGCTGGCCGTTGTTGTATATATTCCACCTTATATTCTACCCTGTTGTTTCATGTGAGCGGACAGTTATCAAAGCATGTCACTGCTGGTTTTACTGTGTGTAACTATGTAAAACTGTCAACCTGAACGTCATATATTCATATTCATATACAATAATATTTGAGTGGAGAGAGATGGGGCATAACCTAACACAAGGTAAAACGCAAGGCAGAAGGTTCACCAAGCCAAACAGATTCAAGCAGGGTCTGATTTTGGTCATCTCTCATTGCCATAGCAACGCCATCCACAAATGTTGACAGCAAGTGGACAAATATTTCTCCAGATTCCCCCTTAAGACCCCTTTTTGTTCATGTTTGATCACTGAGTTGTGTGTTTAATTCACACAATTCACTTCTGCATTATTTGAATATCGCTCCTCCCAGCTAACATGTCCATGTGGGACCTGTACGGGGAACCCATCTGGGAACCAGAACGTTTTATCCTCGGGTTCCCTGTTGGCCCCGCATATGGATGGCCACCAGGGTCAGTGATGAGACCGAAAGGGTTTAAATATGTGCCCCATTTGGGTTGTAGATGGGACCTATGTGAGATTAAGGTGGGCTGTAACAATGGGGCCAATTTAGGAAGCCCAAATATGTTCCATTAGAAACGCAATGGGCACTGGGCCCATGCTCACCGAGAACCCACCTAGCCAACAGTCCACACACAGTGCGTCGGCTGGGTTAGTGGCTGTAATAGAGCCCCTTTTTGGGGTCAGATAAACAGATTAACCCGAGCTAACCAGACTAAAGTACAGCCTCAACTCAACTTAGGGCTTATTATTGGTGGGATTCTTGGAAGTTAGGCAGTTAGACAGTTACTTCGTTCTAGAGCTGTGAAGCCGTGTACATTTCTGAGTCTGAGTAAGAAGGGAAAGGTAAATTTAATCAGAGCTTTGTTTTTATGTAGCGTAATTTCACAGCTCTAGACCGGCCCTACAGTCTAACTGCTGCTCAGCACGTGTGAGGAGATCATAACTTCAAACCCCAGCAAGGCCTCAGTGCTCTGTTGTCAAAAGCCTTCTATACACTCCTGGCAGTTGCTGAGTAACGCACTATAGATGAAGAAAATCTATCCGGGAGGATGCAAGTGGTCCAGTTGAATAAGACGCTGTCACTATTACCGAAGGTAAAACCCTTCTGACGCTGTCTCTGGTCCAGGAGGGGCTTGACATTAGGAATGCAGTTGCTGTAGCCCCTATCCTGGAGACGTCTGTGTGTGGCCTCTATTGATGCGCAGACTCCAGCCTCAGTTCAAGTTCATGAATTGACTGAATTAACTGTTGACGATCTTCTCAAGGCTACGATCAGTCCTTCTGATGAATGCATTCACCTACTTTAACAGCATACAGCATATAGTACTATACAGTAGTCTTTAATAAGTAAAATAAGTAACAAGTAAATAAGTAAAAACAATACAATACAGTGTTGTTAAGCAAAATAAAATGTCCTGTGGGGCAAAAATAAAATTATACATACACCATTATACATTTTATTAACCTTTCGGTAAACCTGGTGAGCTACTGGTGGAACTGAACACATCAGTTCACAGAGAAGATCAGAAACCTTCTAGCTAACCAGTGACCTTTTAGATAGACACCCTCACTGACCACTTACTTGACTTTTATGTTTATTTGGGTTTATTCTAATGTTATATAGAGTTAATTACAGGTAGACACTCTCACTGACCACTGCCTTGATGTTTATTTGGGTTTATTCTAATGTTATATAAAGTTAATTACAGGTAGACGCTCTCACTGACGACTGACTTTATGTTTATTATATAGAGTTTTACAGGGTACACACTCTCACTGACCACTGACTTTATTCTAATGTTATATAGCGTTTTACAGGGTAGACACTCAGATGAAGTCACTGCCCCATAGTCACATATTCATCACTGCCCCTCCAAAAACTGAACCCCTCCTTCTGTGACGTAGAACGTACATCTTTTAGCAGCTTTGGTCCTGACCGTGCTGCACGCAACCGAGAAAACCTGCTTCCCATCCACTGCCACAAGACTCTGCTCTGCTTTAGAGAACACTATTCTGTGGGTCAGTATCCTTTGCCACGTTCTGCAAAGATAAGGCTTGTCAAAGTCTGTAACGTTCTTCCAAGAAGGCGTAGAACCACTCGGTTCCGATGACCCATGCGCTGTGGATCCGGCTGCAGACGAGTAATTCCTCATTATAGCATGGGTAGTGGCAAAAACCACAATGCCGTAGTCTCTCCGGAGTTTATTCAGCAGCTCGGTGCATTTCCTCAGGTTGGCTTCCTGCCGGGCCAAACTCTCGCCCCCGCTGCTGCGGTCTACCCAGTAGAAGGCGGAGATACTGTCTATGACCAGCAGGCAGAGAGCGGGCCGGCTGCAGATGACGCCCTCCAGGTAGTGCAGCGTCAGGAGCAGCTGGACGGAGCTGGAGCAGTGGACGACGGAGAGCCGCCTCAGGCAGGAACGCACCACCTCCTCCGTCTCCCTCTCTGAGCTGTCTGCGTTCTCATTCGCTGGCCGGGTCAAGCGGGCCTCCAGGACGCTCACCAGCCGCAGCATGTCGAAGTGGTAATCTGTGTCTACGAACACTACCTCCACTTCCAGCCCTCCGCGGTCCTTGGGGAGGACACAGTGGGTCATTAGGTGGTACAGCATCTCGGTCTTGCCGCTGCCTTCAACTCCATGGAACTCGACAACGTCTCCTGGATGCAAAAACAAGCGCAAAGAAGGCACAGCTCAGTCTCGGTCATACTACAATCATTAATGCAGACACAGATTTGTATACATTAAATTGACAAAAGTATTGGGACACCTGCTTATTCATTGTTTCTTCTAAAATCAAGGGTATTAAAAGAGCTGATCCTGCTTTTGTTGGAGTAACTGTCTCTACTGTCCAGGGAAGAAGAAGGCTTTCTACTAGATTTTGGAGGAACATTGCGGTGAGGATTTGATTGAATTCAGGGACACAAGTGTAAGTGAGGTCAGGATGTTGGATGATGATGATCACCACACCACCTCATCATCCCCAACTCATCCAAGACTTACTGGATGGAGCTCCACCAGCCATCATTCCAGAGAACACAGTTCCTCCACTGCTCCACAGCTCCTCAATGCTGGGGGAGTTTATACCCCTCTACTAGCCCACGCCTGGCATTATTAGGCAGCATGGTGCCAATAGGTTCATGTTTATCTGCTCCTGCAGAGAGTCCTATTCTATTGACAGTGCTCTCTGAACAGGGACTAGACATCTATGTCAGTAATTGGTACAACAGCTGAAAGTAGCTGAATGCATCCATTAGGAGGGGTGTCCACAAACATTTGGACATGTAGTGTTTGTACTGAGTTGAAGAACGCTGATTATCTGGCCACAAGGGGTGGAAGGTGATGGAGGTGCTGAAGCAGGAACAATGAGTAAGAGTAAGAATCTGAGACACTCTGACAAGAACCAAACTGTGATGTTCTAGACGATGACTGGGTCAGAACATCTCCAAAACATCAGGCAGGTCTTGTGAAGTTTTCCCTGTATGCTGTGGTCAGTACCTACCAAAAGTGCTCCAAGGTCAGACAACCAGTGAACCGGCGACAGAGTCAAGGGCACCCAAGGCTCACTGAAGCTAACGGAGGCCCCACCTCACAACTTAAAGGGTTGCCGGATATCACAGGACACCTTCAGAGGTCCGTAGAGTCCATGCCTCGATGGGTCAGAGCTGTTCTGGCTGTTCTGTGGGGCCTATGCAATCATAGGTAGGTGGTCTTATTGTTGTGGCTGATCAGTGTCATTCTTACCTTGAGCTGGACCAGCATCTTCAGGGAAAAGGTGTTGATCAATGTCCTTCAGTGACTGTCGTCCCTCAATTCTGGCTAACAGCTGTGGAGTAAATGAAACCCCGTAAATACACATTAAATTGACAAAAGTATTGGGACACTTGCGCAATCGTTGTTTCTGCAGAAATCAGGGGTGTTAAAAAGAGCTGATCCTGCTTCTGTTGGAGTAACTGTCTCTACTGTCCAGGGAAGAAGAATTTCTGCTAGATTTTGGAGGAGAATTGCTGTGAGGATTTGATTGCATTCAGCCACAAGAGTGTTAGTGAGATCAGGATGTTGGATGAAGCTCCATCTCCATCCATCATAGCAGAGAACACAGATCTTCCACTGCTCCACAGCTTCTCAATGCTGGGGGGCTTCATACCCCTCTACTAGCCCACGCCTGGCATTATTGGGCCGCATGGAGCCAGTGGGGTCATGTTGATCTGCTCCTGCAGGGAGTCCTAATCTATTGGCAGTACCTCTCTACAGGGATGTGTCAGAAATAGGGGCAACTTAAAGTAGCTGAATGCATTTTTAGGAGGGGTGTCCACAAATATTTGGACATATAGTGTATTGTCCAATAGGCAGGCTTAGTTAAGTGAGGAAGTCTGTCATATACCATTCACTCAGTTTGATATAAGCTGGTGTGTGTGTGTGTGTGTGTGTGTGTGTGTGTGTGTGTGTGTACCTGAGCTCCACTCTGGGCCATCCTCACTCTCTCTGTCATCGTCCAGTCTTCCAGCTTCGCGCAAAAACACCAGACTCCCCTTCCGGGAATGAATTTCACAACTCGTCAAAATAAAAGCCCCCAACTACGCTTTTTTACTAACCCCATAAATCACCAAAATATCTCAATAATATGTAGAGGCTTCCCTCCATTTAATAAACCATTCTATCAATTAAATTAACTGTTTCTTTAATTGATACATTTTAATCATATTAATTGCTCTCTCTGTTTAACTGAAGGGTCCTCTGTAAACCGAGGGAGCAATTTATTACACTGTTTTGAAAATGATTTATTAAATCGAGGGAAACCTTTAGATCTTTATATATAGTTTAGCTACATTTATACTTTAATTTTGTTCAATTAATTATTATTAACACAATAATTATTATTATATTATTATTTACTGTTAAAACCTTTATTCTGCTATTATAAATATGATTTAAAATAAAGACAAATCAGAAAACCAAGCTTTCTAAAGCTAAATCAGGTCAAGGTTTGTTTTCATCTGCACATCATATCACAATATTTAATATATTTAATAAACCATTCCATCAATTAAATTAATTGATACATTTTAATCATATTAATTGCTCTCTCTGTTTTAACTAAAGGGTCCTCTGTAAACCGAGGGAGCAATTTATTACACTGTTTTGAAAATGATTTATTACATCGAGGGAAACCTTTAGATCTTTATATATAGTTTAGCTACATTTATACTTTAATTTTGTTCAATTAGTTATTATTATATTATTATTTACTGTTAAAACCTTTATTCTGCTATTATAAATATGATTTAAAATAAAGACAAATCAGAAAACCAAGCTTTCTAAAGCTAAATCAGGTCAAGGTCTGTCGTCATCTGCACATCATATCACAATATATTATATTTTTAATATTTATGCACTGAAATGCCTGTGGTGAGGTTCACTCTACAGGACAGCACTAAATACACTAAATATACAAAACAAGAGTCCTTATGGATTTGCATACTATCCTATGTACAAAACATAATAGACAATAACAGATACATCAGATACATCACAAGCACAAAGAAACACACAGCTCAGTCATACTACAATACTACATACTACAATACAAACTAATGCATTCACAGATTTGTATACACTACATGGACAAAAGTATTGGGACACCTGCTTATTCATGTTTTTTTCTAAAATCAAGGATATTAAAAAGAGTTTATCCTGCTTTTGTTGGAGTAACTGTCTCTACTGTCCAGGGAAGATTTTGGAGGAACATTGCTGTGAGGATTTGATTGAATTCAGGGACACAAGTGGTAGTGAGGTCAGGATGTTGGATGATGATCACCACCCCACCTCATCATCCCCAACTCATCCAAGACGTACTGGATGGAGCTCCACCAGCCATCATTCCAGAGAACACAGTTCTTCCACTGCTCCACAGCTCCTCAATGCTGGGGGGCTTTATACCCCTCTACTAGCCCACGCCTAACAGATACATCTGAAAAATCACAAAATACAGTAAGAAGGAAGAAGAATTCTCATTTTGAAGAAGCACTGATTTACCAAACCAGGTGCTGGATGACGACTATAAATAACACTAGACTCCCATGAGGAGCTTTGGAGGTGTCTGGAGTAAATAAACACTGCTCAGATAAGCAGAACATCTCAGTGAACTGAAGATAGATCAGTATTTGATCAATTCTGAGATGTCATGAGCTTTAAAAGGGGGCTTCAGTAACATGACACTGAATGGGGTCAGCAACGTTGTCACAAAGCTGACCATGAAATGAACTGATTTAAGTCAGAGTATGGTGAATATGGTGAATATGGTGCTTTCTGTGACAAAATGCATCCCAAGTTCCAACACCTTTATAACATAATACTAAATAAAATCAAAATCTCATAACTATCTAATTATTACTTTAATGAATTATTACAACAGGGCCAAGAAAAAGACATATTTAACCATTTACTGCATTTTAATGAAGACGACACTCCCTATATTCCTTTTTTTAGCATGGTAGTGAGTTCTCTGGAATGATGGTGGTGCACCGCCCAATACTTTTGAGATGACTTGGGGATTTAGGGATGGGTTTGGGATGAGTTTGGGAGTTGGGGATGATGAGGACCTCACTGACACTCTTGTCGCTGAATGCAATCAAATCCTCACTACAATGCTCCTCTAAAATCTAAAAAGTAGAAAGCCTTCTTCTTTGGACAGTACACTGTTAAAAGAATAAGATCCTTGAGGAACGTCTGGAGGTTCTTTACTTTGAAACTGTGGAGGTGCTTTTAGGAACCTTCTAGAAAAGGTTCTTTGAAGAAAAAAGGTTCCTTAAAGCATCTTAAGAGGTTTAAATTGAAGAACCTCCAAACATTCCTCATGGATCTGATACTTTTAACAGTGTAGAGGCTGTTACGCCATCGAAAGCAGGATAAACCCTTTTTAAATTCCTTTATTAAAAAAAAGCAAGTGTCCCAATACTTTTGTCAATAGAGTGTATCTGTTACTTTGAATAGTGAAGTAAGTAAAATAAGAAATTATCTCTTGTCAAGTCAAGATACCAGATTTTTAAGTATTTGCCGATACCAGATTTTTAAGTATCTGCTGATATCAGATTTTTAAAGTATCTGCCGATACCAGATTTTTAAGTATTTGCAGATACCAATTTTTCAAGTATTTGCCAATACCAGATTTTTTAGTATTTGCTGATACCAGATTTTTAAGTATCTACCGATACCAGATTTTTAAGTAATTGTCGATACCAGATTTTTAAGTATCTGCTGATACCAGATTTTTAAGTATCTGCTGATATCAGATTTTTAAATATTTGCCGATACCAGATTTTTAAGTATTTGCAGATACCAATTTTTCAAGTATTTGCCAATACCAGATTGTTAAGTATTTGCTGATACCAGATTTTTAGGTATCTACCGATACCAGATTTTTAAGTAATTGTCGATACCAGATTTTTAAGTATCTGCTGATACCAGATTTTTAAGTATCTGCTGATACCAGATTTTTAAGTATCTGCTGATACCAGATTTTTAAAGTATTTGCCGATACCAGATTTTTAAGTATTTGCAGATACCAATTTTTCAAGTATTTGCCAATACCAGATTGTTAAGTATTTGCTGATACCAGATTTTTAGGTATCTACCGATACCAGATTTTTAAGTAATTGTCGATACCAGATTTTTAAGTATCTGCTGATACCAGATTTTTAAGTATCTGCTGATACCAGATTTTAAAGTATTTGCTGATACCAGATTTTTAAATATTTGCCGATACCAATTTTTAAGTATTTGCTGATACCAGATTTTTAAGTATCTACCGATACCAGATTTTTAAGTAATTGTCGATACCAGATTTTTAAGTATCTGCCGATACCAGATTTTTAAGTATCTGCTGATACCAAGTACTGATACTGAATTCCACAAAAGCATCATAGTACCCATTAGAGCTGCATCATATTGGGGAAAAACAACATCACAATAGTTTTTTTTTCTGCAGAATAAATTATGATATTAAAAAATGCAAGAATTTTCACCAGAACTATTATATTGATAATGCTCTCTGTGCACCCAAGACTGGAGTAAAATAAATAACATTAAAAGAAAGATAGATCATGGCTACATGATTTCTGCACTGATACCACCTCTTCCTTTCTGATACTGATACCAGATTTTCAAGTACCTGTAGATACCGTGTACTGATACTTGATACGTGGACTGAAATCCTGGATAGACGGCTCTAAATCCTGATATTTACCGTGTTCCACTTTTTATAGGTGGTACTATTTTGATCTAATAATCTTGAAGGAACAGAGTTTACTGGTTGAGGAACGGCACATTAGAAAAGCTTCAGAGCTGAAATAATAAAAATGGCCACAGTGCAGAAACACGAGCAGGTAGGGAAGCAGAATCTGGCTCAGCTTCAGCAAACAGCTTTAACTGCTGGTTAAATCCACATTTCAGAGCCGTGAAGAAACACCGGTTTAGAAGCAGGACGAGCTTCTGCAGCAGATTTCACATTCAGGATCTCGTCTCTGTGTAAAAATACTAAACTTCAGTGTTTCCTTTAAACAAGCTGCTGAAACTCAATCAATAAACATCACAGAGACAAAAAGTGCTAAAGCTTCATTAAATGTCTGTTTATTAATGATAACTATTTATGACTTTTACTGGTTATTTAAATGTATGGTTTCATAATGAAATATTCCATGTAAAAAATGAAAAAGTAGGGCGTCAGTGAGCTTCATGGTATCGGGGATCTCTATTTATTATGTATTGATACTGTGTTGATACTGATACTGACTCAGTATCGGTGCAGCACTAATACTAATGTCAAAGAAAGTCCTTACTATAAGACTAAAGGGTTTGGGGACAGTGTCCATAGCAGGTTTTCAGTATAACGGTAACTATTTATAACAATATGTGTAATATAGGACAGCTAATATTATTATTTTTTAATAATAATATTATTAATATTAATATTTAACCCAATATAGACTTTACTTATAGCATGTTATGTACAATATACAATTAAGGCTGTAAAGAATGAAAAAAAATGCAATTTTAACTCAAATGATTAAAAATAAGAGTTTTGATGTTCTGATTTTAGGTGGTGTCAGATTGCCCCCTGGTGGTTGGAGGAAAATACGCAGACGAACACATAAACAAACCCTGGATTTACACTTCGATAGAAATACTCCAATAAATCTCAAATACTTTGATTATTAACTATTACAGATTCCATGTAAAACAGGGTAAATGTGTGTAGGTGTTTCTTTAACGAGGTTTTCGTGGGAGGGAGGGGAAACAGCAGCAGCAGCAGCAGCAGCAGCAGCAGCTGTGCGTCCTAGCGGTTCCCATTGCGCACTCCGTATTTTTGGCCACCATATGAGAGAGATATGGGCGGATCCAGCATGTTTCTATTTTTTCCCTTCGCCCTTTACTCGGGAAGTAGTCTCTCCCTCCTCTCCCCGTCGCTCTCTCTCACGGCTGGAAGGATGAAAACATAAACAGGGCGCATAAGGCAGCGTTACTGGGTACTACGGCAGGGAAGGGGTCTGCGTCAGAGCGCACCAGGCCAGGCGGACGCTAGTCGTGTTGGGGAGGTCGTCAGGACATGGCAGTGCGCTTACCTCCGTGCGTGATTGACTGCGGGACGGGGTGAGTGAGTGAGTGAGTGAGTTTGGGCTGTTTATGGCCTGCTTTATCCCTGCACCCCCCCCCATGCCCCCTCTCAGCTGTGTCTGCAATGCTCGCCTCTACATAATACTATGTGCGCAATGCCTCCAAAGGCTCCAATGCATGGTCCTCTTTCCTGGCAGGAGAAATGGCGTGGTCAGCATTGGTGACCACTGTAGCTACAACTGTTGCCAGCTGTCTCCTCCTCCTCCTTCTTCTTCTGACAGCTTTGATATCTTGTTTATGCTGTGTTCTGCTCCCTAATGAGGCCATATGGATGCAGGACACTTCATGGCTGCTGATCTGAGCTGCTGAGATGCTGGTTGCCATGGGGTGAAGACTGGGGCAACCAAGGTCAATAGTCAGTTAGATGAGATATGGTGTGGGCTGACATCCTCTGATTGACTGCCTGAGAGGGATCCTGAGGGTTATAATAGGGTTGTGACAGAGTAATATAATAAGGCAGTAATGTAATAATCAGCAGTGTGTGGTCTTTTTAATGGAACCAGTGTGGTTTCTTACAGTCACTTAAAGTCCAGCTAGTTTATGGACAGTGGTGGCTGTCTGGGCACTGGTTGGTTGATCACGGGGCCGTGGGTTTGTTACGCAAGGCCCTTAACTCTCTCTGCTCAGGGGGTGCTTATTATTTTTATTATTATGACATACTACCAATATAATAGACATACATAAGCCTATTGGCACCATGCTGGCTAATAAAGCCAGGCGTGGGCTGGTAGAGGGATATAAAGCCCCCCAGCATTGAGGAGCTGTGGAGCAGTGGAAGAACTGTGTTCTCTGGAATGATGGTGGTGGTGCTCCATCATTTTTAGGACTTTTGGGATGAGTTGTGGATGAGGAGGTGGGGTGATGATCATCATCCAACATCCTGACCTCACTAACGCTCTTGTCGCTGAATGCAATCAAATCCTCACAGCAATGCTTTTCCAAAATCTAGTAGAAACTCTTCGTCCCGGGACAGTACACTGTTTAAAGTATCACTGATCTTTGGGGAACCTTTAGAGGTTCTTCAAGTTGAAACTGTAGAAGAACCTCTTAAGGAACCTAAGAAAAAGGTTCCTCAGAGCAACTCAAGAGGTTTCAATGGAAGAACCTCCAAAAGTTAAATTCCCCTGATTTCAGAAGAAACGAAGAATGAGCAGGTGTCCCAATACTTTTGTCAATAGAGTGTATCTGTTACTTTAAATAGTAAAGGAATGAAAAGAAATGATCTGCAAAGGACAGAAAAGTCTAAGGGGCCCAAGGTAAAAGTTTGGCCACCCTGCATGGTCAGTCCTTAGTACCCCCCCCCCCCTCACCCTTTAGTGAGGGTCTCAGCTTATAGTGTAGGCATTTTCTGTCACAGCTAGGAGTGTTTCAGTTCAGGTTTGGGGGATTTGCGCCTATTGCTGCTCTTTGAGGACTATCCACAGGTTGTCAATGATGTTTAGGTCAGGGGACTGTGAGGGCCATGGCGAAACCTTCAGCCTGCACCTCTTGAGGGAGTCCATTGTGGATTCGGAGGTGTGTTTAGGTCATTATCCTGCTGGAGAAGCTCATCCTCTTTTCATCTCCAGTCTTTCCACTACTAGTGAAATGTTCCCCATGCCACTGGCTGCAGCACAAACCCAAAGCACAGTCAACCCACCCCAGTGTTTAACAGTTGGAGAAGGCTTCTTTGCATGGAACTCTGCCCCTTTGCTCATGTGGTTCTATTTTGCCTCCTTTATTCCACAGGACTTGTCTCCAAAGTGCATCAGGTTTGTTTTGATGTTCCTTTGAAAACATCTGAAGCTGAAGTTTGGGAAGTTTGTGTTTTCTCTTCTCATGACTCTTCCATGAATATCATATTCGTGCTGGTGTTGCTGCACAGTAGAACAGTGCACCACCAGCAATCCTTCTAGCAGTTGTCTGGCTCTGAAACCAGTTGTCTCTTGGAGCTCTAGTCTCTGTAAATTCCTTCTGGTATCTTCTAGTGTAGTGTTCAGTCTCCCGACATTACATAGCAATTATGCAGTTATAAGTTTTGAGCAGCACTGTGTACTTCTACTCATGCTATACTAATGTATCATTGCTTTGTGTTTCAGATACACTAAGATCGGCTATGCAGGAAACACAGAGCCACAGTTCATCATGCCATCCTGTAAGTACTGTTCTTTTTAAGATATGGTTTGGTATAGGCTCCTCAGTGACCACATACTCTTGCCCGATTTGGAGTTACAGCGTAATGTCCAGCTGTGGTCCCGTACGGGCTGGGTTCCAGCACAATTTGGAGACCTTCCACACTTTAACCCTAAGGGCCCTTAAATCTTACACTCTGTGCAAGGCACGTCATGATGCTCATTGTTATCTTCCACCCCGCCAACAGCCTATTTTCATCCCTTCCATCTGCGTCGTTTAAACAGCAGTGCTGCTTGTGAAAATATCTACGCTGGTCTCGAAATGAGGGGTGTTCAGGTCAGTTTCTGGTGTATTACTGTGTATCTTGGCAGCAGAACACACAGCAGGAGCTCCACTGACTGAAAACTGCCTAGGCAGACGTTCGTCTACAGCCAGACGTTCGTTGCTATCTCGGCAGTGAATTGTCAACACAGGCGCGTGCAGCCCGATGCTCGCGCCCCCCCAACACTTTACACCACTGAAATAGCAACCTGCCAAAGTCAGTCTGACCGCACCTGGCTCTTAAAGGGAACGGCGAGGGACATGCTTATTGGTGTATTGCTGCACGTTACGCCCGAAACAAACACACCCATGATTCATTAAGAGACCTAGTACATGAGTTTTGTGGGTTTTCAGCCGTGCAAGGTGAACTTTTTCCGTCGTTACGATAGCAAAGACACACCGACACGCCCCCTAAATCAAGCAAGCCTAAAGATTGCTAAAATAGGGCCCTAAACCTGGTGGTCACTGAGGAGTTGGATTAGTTGTGTTGGAGCTGGAACTTACCAAACTGTACCAGACTCTGAATCTCCAGAGTTTGACTCCATTGGTTAAAGTCGTGGTACATGAGAGTCCCATTGTGATGGAGCATTGGTCAGTCTAATGGTCAGATAAAAAAGGCCTGTTTAATTGATCCTTCGACCTTCCAAACATGGTGGTGGTACACTGACAATGTGACATTATCCTTCAGTTCTACTGGAAGACAAATGCTTGTTGAAGACAAATAGTGTTATGATGATGTAAGGGTGATTGCCCGAATCAGCTTGTTAGTACTTTCCCCTATTACATGTAATACCCCCGACACTGGGAAGCTGTCCTCTTTGAGGTCTCCTCAAACTGTCACCGATACA
Organism: Salminus brasiliensis; assembly: GCF_030463535.1. Classification (NCBI taxonomy): domain Eukaryota; kingdom Metazoa; phylum Chordata; class Actinopteri; order Characiformes; family Bryconidae; genus Salminus; species Salminus brasiliensis. Next base: position 5,080,324 of record NC_132882.1, on the reverse strand, counting down.
ACGTCACCGAAGAACAGCTAGCAGTGCCAGTCAGCATCACTCCAAAGAGAGTGTAAGCCATCTGCCCACATCTAGGCCACTTGTGCTCTCTAGGGCTCCGGCTGCTGATGGCAGGCAGCATGTCCCAGGATTTGACCCAGCGATCCTCAGCTCATAGTGGCAGCTGTTTTGTCCACTGGACCCCTCAGAGCCCCCCACTGTTAAATCTTTGAAGGACAACATATGCAACAATATTCCCAACCTCTCTTTATGCCTTAATTAGCCAGGTTTGTGAACACACAAGCTCTGTTCTCATTGGTTGCCCTACATTGTGCCTCATTCAAGAAGCACTCATGGCTGAAACTTAACTCCCTATAAGTTAAGTTTGGGTAGTTGGGGATGAGGCGGGGTGGTGGTGATCATCCAACATCCTGACCTCATTCATGCTTTTGACACTGAATGCAATCAAATCCTTACAGCTGTACAGAAGCAGGATCAACTCTTTTTTAATAACATTAATTTCAGAAGACACAGTGAACGAGTAGGTGTCCAAATACTTTTGTCCAATAGTGGATTGTATTAAACAGTGTTCACATGCTATATCAAATATTTTATTTGGTGTTATGAACCCTTTAACTATAGTGCTGTCCATTATGCTTCCCACATGGACATTTCCCCACAACTGCCCACCTAACAGCACCTCCATCTGTGCTGTAAGCCACCCTGATCTAAGCAGGTAGTCAGAGTCATGGTCTTTCAGTGCTGTGGAAGGTGGAGTGAAGTGGTTCTGCACTCCAACCAGCACTCAGGATTTCTGGAAGAGGGTTTTAATTAAACAGTGCCGTAGGGAAGTGCTAATTAAAGCCGTCTTATTCCTCTTCACCCACTTTTCCTGTAACCTCGTACTACGCACTGCGCCTACCTGCCTGTCCATGCTTTTATAGAATGCCCATGATTTTCATGCCTTTTGTCAAAACTTCTCAGCAGACTGTAAAACAGTGCACTTAGCCCTACAGTAAACCTCCAGTTATGCACTGTATATGATATGGCAAACACATAATACACACACACACATATGTGTGAATATATATGTATACACAGTCGTATCTGAATTTAAAGACCACCTACCTAATAGTGGGAAAACCACCCTCGGCTTGGATGACACTACTGAGACGTCATGGCATGGACTGTATTCGGTGCTGGAAGATGTTCAACCTTTCATTATAGGGGTTAGCTGATCCACAGTGGTGCGTCGATTGCTCTGTACCACTCACCGTCATTCGCTCTCGCCCCCCCTCTGGCATCAGGGGCCCGTGGGGCACCACTGTTAAGCCCATTGAGCCCATTCTCGGTACACCCTCACCACGGTAGCTCTAAAACATCCCACAAAATAAGTGCTTTCCGAGATGCTACCACCCTTTGCCCACTGTCACAGGCATATCAGAACATTATGACCCGGGACGCCGGTGCGTATAAATAAGCAAGCACACCAGTCAGTTGTAGCAGAGTGGAAAATGGGCAAAGGAGGTTATCTGACTGACCTGCTGGTCGGACTGGTAGGTGGCAGCTGGTCTGATGCAGGTAGAGGGGACCTCAGCAGGCAATCTTCCAGCAGGTCGGGCTGGGTGACCATTTACTGGGAGAAGCTAAAGAGACAGAGATAATTCTCTGAAAAAGATTTTATAGAGGGCAGAGAATATTGAGCAGTATCAGAGTGTGTCTGACGACTCCGTCAGGTCTGACTATAACAGCTTAATTAAAAGGAGAGAGCCAGAAGGTAACACAGACACGGGAGCACCCTGAAATGCTAGCATCCATCTGCTCCAACCTGAGTGATTGCGTGCAAGCAGCGAGACGACAGCTCCAGCATCTCAGTATACTACACAGAATACTTTAACATTATCTGGAAGGTTTTTTGAGAGTTGGGGGACTTTATAAGAAAAGGCTGTTCCCCCTGCTGAATTTTGGAAACCACTAAGAAGCATCACGCTGAGATCTAAGTAATCTTGATGGTTCTTAATATTCAATAAAATCTCGCAGGTACTCAGGAGCGAGGCCATGTAGGGCTTTTATGTTAATAGAAGAATTTTATAGTCAATTTTATAGGAATTTAACTGGGAGCCAATGAAGTGCTGATAGAACTGGATTGATATGGTCAGATGTTCTAGTTTTAGTAAGGTTCCTGCTGGAACCCCCTGGTGAAAGAACACCTTTATTGTCAGAGTGTATTTGCGTGGTCTGATAAATGAAGGTAATATTCCGCCAAGCTGAGGCGGGCCTATCCATAATCATGTCTCATGGACGTGTCAGGCGTTCACTGATGTGTTTAGAGATCTCACAGTAATTGCAGCGTCATATCTCGTTGGCGTGTTGTGCCGCCCTGTCTCAGTGTGTCGAGTTATTTTCGGTCACACTGGGGCATGAAGAAGATTGAACCGCACTGCTCTGCCAGCAGGGATATGCAGGTGCTGCCAGGTTAGGGAGAAAGATGATGGAAATCTGTAATTTAGGACAGTATTAGACCTTCAGTCCTGCAACCAAGAGCAAGGAATAGATTTTTCTTGTTATCCGACCAATAAATAATACAGTACATAATAAACAGCAACACTTAACCTGAATCCTGCTGCATTAAACTGACATAAGCATAAAGTCATGAACATGCTATAAAAGATGCAGTCATATGCTGTCCTACTGACGTACAGATTATGATCATTAACCCTTTCCTACAGGCTGTATCTATTATGTGCTCTCAAAAGCATAAATTCACTGATTTGATCACAATAACGGTAAACTATCGTAGTACGACTATCGACAGTGGTGTGTCGATTGCTCTGTACTGGACCACTCACCGTTGTACGCAGTTGCCCCCCTCTGGCATCAGTGGCACCACTGTTAGACCATGAGAGGCAAAGTTAAAAGAAAAGGCCATAAATGTAAGGGTTCATCCCACACCGCCAGTCACCAGCAGGGGGCCAAGACGGTGTAGTAAAACAGCAGCTGGGAGCAGCTCAAAAAAACTCCATTTCCCAGAGGCCCCAGCACAAATTATAGCTAAACACTCATGGGAGGTTCTGCAAAAATGCTCTCCCAAACAGGGGCACCTTTGTAGAGGGGCAAAGGATAAACCGGTAAAGAGAAAACTAGAACAAAAGAAGAGGAAAGGTGCAGCCAATCATGGACCCAGCAGAGCCATACAACACCAGGAGCTCTGCTCTTGGGTCCACCCCATAACAATAAAGGGCACTTTGAGGGATTCCTAAGTCTGTAGTTTTCCTAAATTTGAAAGATGTGAAAGGATGTGAAGTCTGTATTAGAAGTGCTGGAATAGATTATTTTGACCGATCCCAGCATGTGGCATCAGTGACTGTAGGAAACATGGATGCTGTGGTTCCTTTTTACCTTCTGTTCAGTAGTAATGAAGACCAAATTGGTCCCTCATGTTGTCAAATCTGCAACCAGAGTCTGTGCAGTAGAGACCAGTACAGGGCGAACATAACAGACCTGGCCTGAGAGGAGTAGGGAGCTGAGCGGGCACTCCAGCGGCGCTCAATACGTAGACAAGGAGAGCTGGAGAACCAGCAGCTAGACAAAAACGGCAAGGCCGACCTAACCTGAAATGGCAACGCCTTGCCAGTGAATCCTGACAGTGAGCGAGCCTCGCTGATAACGTGGTAAGCAGGGTGACCTGCTTCTGAATGCGGATACCGAGCCGAAGCTGACCGTAACACACCTCTAGTCGTACGAGGAACCTCTCGAGTGACCTCAAGGTTCCAAATGACAGTTCTCGGCGTAGAACAATGGAGTTAAGGCTCCTTAAGTACCCCCAGTCCCAGGTGAAACACATGAACCAAACGAACATGACTCGATACACTGAGCCAAACACATGAACACAAACGAGGGGGAAGTCCTTATTTGGGCCTGCGGGTGTCACCCCAGGGGAGGGCGCGATACAGAGGGGCTGACAGCCATAGAAGATGCCATATGCTGTCATACTAACGTACAGATTATGGTCATTAACCTTTTCCTTGGGTTAGAAACTTGGCTTTGGCTTTCAAAATACCATAAAAAAATGTTCATATATATATTATAATTTATTTTAAACAAGACATTTTATTCCATTTCTGTACCAGATAGAAGATATGATATGGAATATTCATATGTTTGTGTGTGAATGGATGTATCCTCTATTATTCAGAGGTTTCCTTATGAGTAGGGATGCACTGATCCAATACTAGGATCGGATATCGGTCCGATACTAACAAAATTTGCTGGATCGGGAATCAGATAATTAGGCCGATTCATGGGACCGATCCATTCACTGAACCCAATTCCTGCACTGTATTCATAACTCAGGATCAGAGTGACATACAGGCATCACATACTATCATAGAGAAGCCAGCAGCAAACAGCAATCATGGCTCCAGCTTGGAGGGCATTATTTGTTTAAACTAAGGTATTCCTACATGATAAATGGACCAATGGAAATGCTCCAAAATGACCTGGAAAGGTCTCTTTTTACATTGACCTTATGCACTGTCATGACAGCTTCTGTTATGTAGCACAGCTGAAGTGAAGTGGTACCGGATGTTTATTAGTGTATAGAGTGAGATTCTGTTCTGTATGTGGGTTGTTCGGGTCAGTTGTTCTGGCTGTGTGTATGAATATCTGTATAAATCATTATGTGCTGTGTATTGAAATATACAGATTACTGCTTTCACTGTTACCACATACAAATACCCACAGGATTGGCCCAACGAAATTGCTGCAGATGGCAGGATACCACTGTTTCTTTTCCAGTTCCCTGGGAATTGTCCAGCATGGATATGCTCCAAGATTCCTCCCTCTTCTAAAAAGTACAACTTTAAAACGAGCTGCTTTTTAATTAAAGCACTTCATTAGGCGCCACTTCAGTTAGGATGAGCTTCTAAAAGTGGGCTCCGATGCTCAGACTACTCAGACGCTGGACTGCGCAGACGAGGCACACGGCTCATCACATCACCACATCACACAGTGTGTGAGTGTGTGCTGTTTCAGGGTAGACGTGTTAATGGGTTCCCAAAGTTATCCTGTGTTTCTGCTGATTTTGGCCTGATACCCCAAACATTCCCACTGATCTGCTAATAATCTAATAATTAAATCGGTTCATTTTAGAGAAATTGAGTCTGAATGATGTGTGTGTGTGTGTGTGTGTGTGTGTGTTCATGTGTTGTCATCCACAGGCATAGCTATCAGAGAGACAGCAGGAGTAGGAGACCAGGCCCAGCGTCGCCTCATGAAGGGAGTGGATGACTTGGATTTCTTCATTGGAGATGAAGCCATTGACAAGCCTAACTATGCAACCAAGGTGATTTCAGCTGTTTTACCCCCCGAGGACCAAGTCTCGTTTCTACTGTAGCTCTGTATAACGATATGCTGAAAGTTTGTGGACACCCCTCCCAATGAACACATTCGGCTACTTTAAGTTGCACCCATTGCTGAAACAGATGTGAAAAGTCCCTCCCACACAGCTAGTCTAGTCCCTGTAGAGGACTACTGCTAATAGAATAGGACTAAGACATCACCATGTCTAATGCCAGGCATGGGCTAGAGGGGTATAAAGCCCCCCAGCATTGAGCTGTGAAGCAGTGGAAGATCTGTGTTCTCTGGAATGATGGTTTTGGATGATTCCTCCAAAATCTAGTAGAAAGCCTTCCTCCCTGGACAGTAGAGACATAAATAAAGCAGGATACACTATTTTAATACCCTTTTTTTAAGAAACAGTGAAAGAGCAGATGTCTCAATACTTGTCCATGTAGTGTAATGTAATGTTAGGATTTAAGGAGCCTTCAGTGTTGCTGCATGCTCAGTGTCAGTGGAGATTAAAATGATGTCATGTTTTTAAGTACTGGTTTTAACAAGCCTTTGTGTGTATATATATATATATATATATATATATATATATATATATATATATATATATAGGATACAGTCTCCTGTGCACATAAATAATTAATGAGAATACAGAATTATAATTATTTAATTAGGGGGCATCTTTGTCTGTGACCATAAACTGCAGAAATACTACTGTTCAATATAGTGTCCATTCATGCAGCACCCAGTGTTGTGTAGCATTGCTGTCACTGGTCACTTTTCAAGTAAAGAAAAAAAACTTAACTTTAAATGGAAATCAATGTATATAACATATTTTATTTCAAGTCATTTTGGAGCTTTCCTATTGGTCCAATGCAAGACAATGTAAAGAACAACTGTCAGATTCACATTACGTCAAAAAGCAGCAGCGGTGTCAGAGAACTGACCTTGTGGAAGTGATGGCTGGGTGGGACTCTGGGTGGTGTAGGCTGAAAATGTGCAGACTGTGCGGTTTTCCTACAGTCTCACTCTTTGCTGTTTTTTATGGAGTGAACTTCCAGCTTCGGTGATGTTCTGCCAGTAGGAGGCAGTAAGAGCTCACACAGAGCTGTGTTAGGTTTGAGAGCAGATACTAATAAATACTGAGACTCATATACGAATAGTGTGATCACTAACCACACTCAGTCAGACAGACTTCACACATTAACCATTAATAAATAGAGAAATTTACATTACTATATAACATTACAGTGTTAATTACAGGTAGACACTCACTGACCACTGACTTTATGTTTATTTGGGTTTATTCTAATGTTATATAACGTCAGTGGTCAGTGAGAGTGTCTACCTTTAATTAACTCTATATAACATTAGAATAAACCCAAATAAACATAAAGTCAGTGGTCAGTGAGAGCGTCTACCTGTAATTAACTCTATATAACACTAGAATAAACCCAAATAAACATAAAGTCAGTGGTCAGTGAGAGTGTCTACCTGTAATTAACTCTATATAACATTAGAATAAACCCAAATAAGCCTAAAGTCAGTGGTCAGTGAGAGTGTCTACCTGTAACTAATTTTATATAACATTAGAATACACCCAAATAAGCATAAAGTCAGTGGTCAGTGAGAGTGTCTACCTGTAACTAATTTTATATAACATTAGAATACACCCAAATAAGCATAAAGTCAGTGGTCAGTGAGAGTGTCTACCTGTAATTAACTCTATATAACATTAGAATAAACCCAAATAGACATAAAGTCAGTGGTCAGTGAGAGTGTCTACCTGTAATTAACTCTATATAACATTAAAATAAACCCAGGTAAATAGTGCTGTGCTAACATGGCAGTAACGTTTTATAAGCCGAAGACTTTCTTAGTCTAATGGGTTCAGTTTTAAAAAGTAATTTGGCTCATTTATATGGATCCATTCATCATCAGAAGTTCTCTCACTGTAAAGGGCAGCTCCTGGTCTTAAGTGGAGGCTTAATGAAAGCTGTGAGTCGGCCGTGTGATGGAGTGTGTGTATATTTATATGTGTATATATGTGTTCTAGTGGCCCATCAGGCATGGCATCATTGAGGACTGGGACCTGATGGAGAAGTTCATGGAACAGGTGATATTTAAGTACCTGCGAGCCGAGCCTGAGGACCACAACTTCCTCATGGTGAGCCCCTCGGTTTATTCTCATGAGCTCTGCTGGGTATGACGGGACAGCCGACTGCTTCCCTGCACCTCAGTTTACAGACACTCTCAGCTGGTTCTTATAGCAGCTTTTATCCTCCGTCATAAAAGATTATGTTGCTGCTTTGTGTTTTCTTCTCTCCTGATGTGAGGAGCGTTTCTTTGGCAGTCCTGTTTTACACTATAAAAGATAATTCACAGACTTTGTTACGAGCTGCTGCTGTTTGGTTCGGAGGAGCTGTTCTGAAGTGAACGGATTTCCCTGTCTTGTGCCGTCCGCAGACTGAGCCTCCGCTGAACACCCCGGAGAACCGAGAATACTTAGCTGAGATCATGTTTGAAACTTTCAATATCCCGGGCCTCTACATCGCTGTCCAGGTAAAACCCAGCAAACATCTGAACAAGGGATTGGAATTTCGGCCATACGGTGATCAGCCATAACATTAACACCACCTGCCTAATATTGAGTACACCAGCTTTGACCATTTAAGCCATGGACTCCATAAGACCTTGGAAGGTGTCCTGCTGTAGTATCTGGCACCAAGACTGTTGTGAGGTGAGTGGGACCTCTATGAGCATCAGTGAGCCTTGGGTGCACATGACCTAGTCACCAATTTACCTGTTGTCCTTTCTTGGAGCATTTTTGGTAGGTACTGACCACTGCGTACCAGGAACACCTCACGAGACCTGCCTGATGTTTTGGAGATGCTCTGGCCCTGCAGTTGTCTTGAACATCACAGTTTGGTTTTCCAGCTTTTAATCACCAGCTTTTTTAGCCAATGTGGATGAAGATAAACCATGTTTTTTCACTTCACCTGCCAGTGGTACTAATGTTCTGGCTGATCTGTGTATACACTACCAATCAATAGTTTGGAATCAGTGTTTTCAACAGCGTGGAGCCAGTCTGGTTGCTCTCGCTCTGCTTAACAGCACAGGATTCTATTAATAGTAAGACTATTAATGACTAAGAATTCTTTATAGTACTGAGAAATGAGCAGAATTCACATCCCTCGCTCCCTCATGGACAAATAGCTGTACACATGCATCTCTGGACAAGCTGAGAGAAGCTCCAGAAGCTGAAGGTAGAGCAGCACGTGGGCTGAGGCGGTAGAGTAACACTACAGGATTCTACACTAGTATGACTCTATGGGTTACGCAGTGTTACACAGCAGCAGTTCTGGAGAGAGGTTCTCCTCCTGCAGCTCCACCACCAGACCTCCATAGTGCAGTAGCAGCAGCAGCGCTCCGGCCTGGAGTGGGAATGACGGACACGCCGTTCTCCCTGTTACAGTCAGTGGAGCATCAGTGTGATCCTGAAACTGCTGTTTTAAGGTAGAACTACAAAGTGAATTAATTAATTAATTAAAATCCAGGATTTATTCTAGTCTATTCTATTCTTTAATCTCGAGGCCATTATGTTGACAAGTATGTTAATAAATTATCGCAGTAGATTATTGAGCATTTAATAATATCCAATATTAAAAACCGAGTTAGTTTGGGACCTGACTGAAACCACCTCCATTCGAGGGTTTTGGTGTGTTTGTCTTGGTCTGCATCCAAGACCAAGTGATTACCGTATTCACACCTGCCCAAATGAATCGCACCAGGGGGGTGAATACGAACCAGAGTCCGATTTAACCGGACTGAAATGTGCAGGGGTGAAAAAACTCCCACAGTGTATAAATTTACCATGAGAAGTTGCTGAACATGTAACGGATGTAGACATGTTAAACACACTGTGTTTCCTTAATTTTGTCTATAATAGAAAAAAATCATTATATGGCAAGTGATCCCAAACATTTGAACAGACTGTATAGTTTATCTTCCTTTATGTGCTGTAAATGTTCCAATTTCCTTCATTTTTCCTAATTATTTCTGTGGGAATAACGGTTTTGTGGGAATCTGCCTATTCGGGACACATAAGGCCCGTTCCCTGGCTGTGCATTAAGCTTAGTCCCAGACTAATGGCAGTGTCAGTAGTGATTAACACTGAGAAACGTCTTTAGTCTGGTCTAGGCTCAGAAAACCCGACCAATTGAGTATTTATCATCCACAGTGATACTTTATCCAGTTCATTTTCGTGATCAAGGCCGCTGTGCCTGACCAGCTGCCTCATCTCTGCTGACCTCAGGTCAGTCACACACTGACTGAAGCCTGATTCTGCTCTCAGTCTGCAAACAGACAATGAGGAGCAGCAGATTAGCTCAGTGTTTAATTAGCTCTGCAACGTGCCGGAGATAATGTGTGTGTAGCAGGTGCAATCAGAGGCCTCTGAATAAACAGCTTTGATCATACATAGTGCACTTTTATAGGGATCCTTTTATGGTTAAGATGTTGACTTTAACAAGGCAAGAGGCTTTATTGTCATTCCAGCTATATACAGAGTACACAGTGGAAGGAAACAGCCTTCCTGCAGGACTGTGGTGCAACACACAGCACAGTGCAGACAGACACTACAGCACAGTTCAGACAGTGCAGACGAGAAAGTGTAAATAAATAAGACAGAGACTGAGACAGTAGTGGGATGTAGGGATGTTGGATGATGGGATGTTGTGTAATAAAATGAGAATACTATGTAAACACAAGTCAAGTGCAGCACAGGTTAGCGTGTTACTATAGCAGCTATTTCTAAAATAAAAACCAGGTCTGTGCAAAAATATTTATAATAAATAAATAAATAATAAATAATAAAAATAAATAGATAACATTTGTAATTTATGTGCAATAAATGTGCCAAGAGTCCAGTAACGTAGTGAGGTAGTATGTAGTGCAATGCTTTTGCATTGCCTGGGATTCACATTGGGTGCATGAGTGTGTGTGTATATGGAGGTGTCTATCTGTTTAGTCTCTGGAGTTGAGAAGTTGGATTGCTTGGCAGAGCTACGCTGTTCATGCCGTTACTGCAAGTTTCCTCAGGTTATAAATATTTTTGGTTGAAAGCCAGTGTGTAGTATGCAGTACTATACACCATATGTCCACATATTTATGGACACCCCTTCTAATGAATGCATTTAGCTACTTTAATTTAAGGCACCCTCAGCTGACACCAGATGTGTAAATGCACACACATGCACAGCTTGTCTAGTCCCTGCAGAGAAGTCTTGCCAATAGAATAGGACTCTCTGCAGGAGCTGATGAACCTGCAGGTGCTCAGATCCTGCTGTATGCTGTCATTACTAATCTGCCCATATTACCCCTGTATGCATGGTCTTGCATCTGCTATCTGTCTCCCCTTTTCCTGTGAACCCTCAGGCTGTTTTGGCGCTGGCGGCCTCGTGGACGTCCAGGCAGGTGGGAGAGCGAACGCTAACAGGAATCGTCATTGACAGTGGAGATGGAGTCACTCACGCCATACCAGTGGTAAATAAGACTTTGCTATACTGTGTATTACTTAGTAATTAATGTCGTTAAAATAAGCATTGTAAATGTCTGATGAACACCGTTCAGCCATAACATTAGCACCACGGACAGGCGATTATCTTAATCTACAGTGGCTCTATATTAGGCAGCCAGCCAACAGTAAGCTGTACTTCTTCAAACAACAGAAACTCCACTGACTTGGAGCACACTTACTAATCCAGTTCTGAGTCTTTGTTTTAACCACAGTGTTCAGAGCGCCATCTAGTGTCCTAAAGGCGCCATTAACAGACATTGCTCCCCAGCCGGCTGCAGCAGCAGTGTGGACGTTCTCAGAAGGTAAATAAAGGAGTTGAGGTTCTGCAGTGTGGAGCTATTTTACAGTGGAACCTGAAAACAGACCATAATATCTGACCCTTTATAAAACTCTCACTGAAACACACTGACCGTTTTACCAGCGGGAGAACCGCAGAACCGCTCACTCGCCTTTCTCTGTTCTTAAACCAGCACTGAAGAACCCGTTCAGAACCGATGGGAGGCTTATGCTAATGCTAATACTAACACACACACGCTATAGAAACCCCAATCACACACACAGCACATTCACCCACTATAAACCAGCTACTACACACCAGTAGACCAACAGCCACAGATACCAGTCCAGAGTGTGTACCACTACACACACACACACACACACTCAGGAAGTGATCAGACTGCAGTGTTGTAAAGGAGCTGGGAGCTGATTGGTCAGGGAGGAGATCAGACTGGATTATCAGATATTAAACACTATAAATCAGTGATTTTAAGAAAAGTCTCGACTAAACTAAATCAGTCAGACCAGAAAGTCTGATTATTGAAACTGAGACTAAAATAAAGGGATTGGGAGGGGGGGGGTAGTAGATCAGATTTGGGGGGGGTAACTTGATTGGGACACAGGGATGTGCCGATATGGGACTTGTGGGCTGAAGCCAGTATCAGCCTGTATCTGCTCATGTCAGTAGGGAGAGGTGTGACACCCACCCTCCCCATGTTTAACATGTCATCATATGTCCATTAGAGCTCAGAGGACCGGGACAGTTTCAGTAAACACCCCGGTGTCTGCAGTGCAGTTGGCTATTGTGCAGCACTGCGCGAGAGAGAGAAAGAAAGCATATGAGGCCAGATCCTCCTCATCCTGTTAGAAAAGCTGTTTCAGCAGGTTTATTGGACCCCAGATTGGAAAAGTACTTCATCCCACCCTTTAACTCTGAATTGAATCAGTTCGGTGCAGAAGTCTTGGGCACGTAGGCAGACTTTTAAGAGATGCTTTGAGGAACGCTTTGAGGTTTGGGCCCTGACTTCTCTGTGACCTCCAGACACTGTAGGGATTCGTTCAGGTTCACCAGCAGCTCACCTCCCCAATAAAGAAGTGAGGTTAGATACAGTAGGTGGGATTATAGCTACTGTTAGGATTAGGATTAGGTTTTGGGTTGAGGTTTTAAAGTTAGGACAAGGATTATAGCAAAGGTTAAGATAAGGGTTAGGTTTAAGGTCAAGTTCTTAAGGTTAGGACAAGGATTAGAGCCAGGGTTAGGATTAGGGTTAGGTTTTGGGTTGAGTTTTTAAAGTTAGGACAAGGATTAGAGCCAGGGTTAGGATTAGGTCTAGGTTTTGGGTTGAGTTTTTAAAGTTAGGACAAGGATTAGAGCCAGGGTTAGGATTAGGGTTAGGTTTTGGGTTGAGTGTTTAAAGTTAGGACAAGGATTATAGCTAGGGTTAAGATTAGGTCTAGGTTTTGGGTTGTGGTTTTAAAGTTAGGACAAGGATTATAGCTAGGGTTAGGTTTTGGGTTGAGTTTTTAAAGTTAGTACAAGGATTAGAGCCAGGGTTCGGATTAGGGTTAGGTTTTGGGTTGAGTTTTTAAAGTTAGGACAAGGATTAGAGCCAGGGTTAGGATTAGGGTTAGGTTTTGGGTTGAGGTTTTAAAGTTAGGACAAGGATTATAGCAAAGGTTAAGATAAGGGTTAGGTTTAAGGTCAAGTTCTTAAGGTTAGGACAAGGATTATAGCCAGGGTTAGGATTAGGGTTAGGTTTTGGGTTGAGTTTTTAAGATTAGGACAAGGATTAGAGCCAGGGTTAGGATTAGGGTTAGGTTTTGGGTTGAGTTTTTAAAGTTAGGACAAGGATTAGAGCCAGGGTTAGGATTAGGGTTAGGTTTTGGGTTGAGTTTTTAAAGTTAGGACAAGGATTAGAGCCAGGGTTAGGATTAGGGTTAGGTTTTGGGTTGAGGTTTTAAAGTTAGGACAAGGATTATAGCAAAGGTTAAGATAAGGGTTAGGTTTAAGGTCAAGTTCTTAAGGTTAGGACAAGGATTAGAGCCAGGGTTAGGATTAGGGTTAGGTTTTGGGTTGAGTTTTTAAAGTTAGGACAAGGATTAGAGCCAGGGTTAGGATTAGGTCTAGGTTTTGGGTTGAGTTTTTAAAGTTAGGACAAGGATTAGAGCCAGTGTTAGGATTAGGGTTAGGTTTAAGGTCAAGTTCTTAAGGTTAGGACAAGGATTATAGCCAGGGTTAGGATTAGGTCTAGGTTTTGGGTTGAGTGTTTAAAGTTAGGACAAGGATTATAGCCAGGGTTAAGATAAGGGTTAGGTTTAAGGTCAAGTTCTTAAGGTTAGGACAAGGATTATAGCCAGGGTTAGGATTAGGTCTAGGTTTTGGGTTGAGTTTTTAAAGTTAGGACAAGGATTAGAGCCAGGGTTAAGATTAGGGTTAGGTTTTAGGTGAGGGCTCGGAAACGGTACTTTTCAGCTAACACACACACACACACACACATCAAACACAAAGTACTTAATATGATTGGTAACTCGTTATTTTAAGGAACATTTAGGTGTTTATTAACCCCTTTAAAAGCCTATAGACCACCAGGGGGCCAAAGCCCTGTTCTATTACCAGAGAATAGCCCCACCAGTTTGTATAGAAGTCCCTGTCGACCCCGTCGAGTAATACACCTTAGTGTGTAATAAGCCTTGGAGTGTTAAGGGGTTAAATTAGACATTTCTAATTGATTTATTCACGATTTATCAAGATTTACTCATTATGACCTCTATTAGTGCATAACTGGACTAAAACTGCATTAGTAGTTGTAAAAATGCACAATAAACACTTTACCACCCTGTTACGCAGATTGTAGAGCATGCATTATGCAATATTATTAAATGTCCTTGTAATTAGCTTTTAATGGGGAGCACTTTAGATCCACTTTTTTACAAACTTAAACATCTACTCTTTTACAAAAGCTTCCAAAAGCTTTATGGAACCAAAATTGGTTCCTCTATGGCTTCGCTCAAAGAACCCCTTGGAGCACCTTTATTTTTTTAAGAGTGAAGATCCATCGAAAAACGAACAGAAATAAACTTTGGACTTTGGATGTCTTGGCTGATCCACTCCGGTTGGGGTCAGGGATCTGGGGTAAGGGTGGGGAGCTGTGTTTACCTGTGTAAATAAGGAGATGTCTTTGCTAGCCTGCTCCTCCAATGCTGTGCTTGGTCTTGTATTGTTGCCTTCCTGTCTCCTAGGCGGAGGGTTATGTCATTGGGAGCTGTATTAAACACATCCCCATCGCAGGCCGGGACATCACCTACTTCATTCAGCAGCTCCTCAGGGAGCGAGAGGTCGGGATTCCTCCTGAACAATCGCTGGAGACGGCAAAGGCAGTGAAGGTGAACAACACCAATGTCCAGAATATTCACCATTGTCTCTCTCTCTCTCGCTTTCTCACTTTCCTAGACAACAGCCTTATTTCCTTGCATATGATAAACAGCCTTTCCCACACCCCTCAGCCATTATCGCCCCTTCTCTTTGTATGCTCTCAGTGTTGTGTGATTGGATCAGGGAAATGAGAGCACAGTGCTGTGTTTTGCTGCCTGCAGATGTCGGCTCCAGTATGAGCGGGCAGGAATCGGATAGCTCTGTGCTGTGCTAATAACAGCGCTGGTGTTTATGAGCTGGTTTGGGAGGCAGATTTTTTTGCGTTACTTGATGACCTGTAGAACATTTTCAACAGTTACAAACCTGTGCAGCCTTAGGGTGGACAATTTAGTGTCCAAATATTTATGGACACCCCTTCTAAGGAATGCTTTCAGATACTTTCTGTTGCACGCACTGCTGACATACATGTGCAAATGCACACACACACACACACACACACACAGCCTGTCTAGTCCCTGTTGAGAAGTACTGCCAAGAGAATTGGACTGGGCTAGAGGGGTATGAAGCCCCCCAACATTGAGCTTAGGAAGAACTGTGTTCTCTGGAATTGTGGATGGTGGTGCTCCATCCAGTAGTTTTGTGATGAGTTGTGAAGTGTGGGGATAAGGTGGGGTAGTGTCCCCTCACAGCAGTGCTCCAAATTCCCTGGACAGTAGAGACAAAGCAGGATAAACTTTAAAATGTTTTTAATACCCTTGATTTCAGAAGAAACACTGAATGAGCAGGTGTCCCAATACTTTTGTCCATTTAGTGTATCTGTTTCTGGTATTCTGGTTGCAAAAAAAAAGTTGTTTTTTAGTGTTTGCTTGTTAAAAAGTCAGAGGTCAGAGGTACCCTTGTTAAAAATGTCAATACACTCATCAGCCAAAACTTTAAAACCAGGTGAAATGTCAAGGGGTGGGATCTACATATTAGGCAGCGAGTGAACAGTCAGTTCTTGAAGGTGATGGAGGTGTTAAAAGCAGGGAAAATGGGCAAGCGTAAGAATCTGAGACACTTTGACAAGAACCAAACTGTGATGTTCTAGACGATGACTGGGCCAGAACACCTCCAGAACATCAGACAGGTCTTATGGGGTGTTCCATGGGGTGTATGCAGTGGTCAGTACCTACCAAAATTGGCCCAAGGAAGGACAACCGGTGAACCGACATCAGGATTATGAATGGCCAAGACTAACTGACGTGATCCATTGCGGCCGAAGCTCACAACTTACAGGCCTTAAAGCATCTGCTGGTAAAAGGACGGCTTCAGAGGTGGTCAGATGGGTAAAATGACATGACCCGCCTCCTCATGTAAGTCTGATCCTGTCCGAGTAGTGCTTAGGACATATGTACTTCAGGGTTTCTGAAATCTGCTCTTCCCTTTTGCATATGCAGGTCACTTAATCCCTTCATCACTGCGGTCACAAACCCTCTTGAATTCCTTTAACCCAGCGCAGGGAGCCGTTATCATCCTGTAAACACCTTGAGGGAGTGGTTTTCTGTAAAATGGCCTGATATTCTGTAGCCATTACACCGCCATGCTGAGCAATCATTGAACCTAATGACTCTCTAGAGATGGCTGCACATACCATAATGCCTCCACTGTTGTGTTTATCGGCTGGCAGCAGACGTCGCCTGTTAGCTTTCTCTAGCTCTAAATGCGTCCGAGTATAGCGTGAAAGATGACCCATCAGACCAGGCTCCACATTCACTTCCAACAACAGCGGGTTATGGGCCATTCTGCCTTAGAAACACCTGATATGTCTGTATTTATTGAGAACCTATGAGAGTTTATGTCTGTAACTAATCAACTAAATGGCTGACCACCATGCACAGGCTTCCAGTAGGTGGCGCTAAACACGTAATTAAATGAAGCCACCTGTTACTCATCGTCTCCTCCTGTTAGGACAATAGAGATGGTACAATACCACTTCACTTTTTTCTGTTCCGACGCGAAGTTATGGTTAGACTAGGGATTAGGGCCAGGGTTAGGATTAGGGTTAGGTTTTGTGTTGAGATTAGGGTTAAGGTTAGGATTAAGGACAGGATTGGTATAAGGTTTTGGGTCCAGGCTAAGATTAGGGATTTTGCGATGACTTTATGGTTAGGGTTAGGATTAGGTTTTGGATGAGATTGCTGTTAGGGTTTAGGATTAGGGTCAGAGTTAGGATTAGGTTTTGGGTTGAAGTTAGGATACAGCCAGGATTAGAGTTAGGGGTTCAGATAAGGGCCATATTTAGGATTATGTTTTAGGTTTTGTGTTGAGGTTAAGACAAGGGCCAAGATTAGAGTTAGGATTAGGTTTTGGGTCGAGGTTAGGATTAAGTACAGGATTGGGATTAGGTTTTGGGTTGAGGTTAAGATTAAGTGCAGGGTTGGGATTAGGTTTTGGATTGAGTTTAAGATTAAGTGCAGGGTTGGGATTAGGTTTTGGATTGAGGTTAAAATTAAGTACAGGGTTGGGATTAGGTTTTGGGTTGAGGTTAAGATACAGGCTATGATTAGGGTTAGGATTTGGTCTTGGTTTGAGGTTAAAGCAAGGACCAAGATTAGAGTTAGGATTAGGTTTAGGGTCGAGATTAGGGTTTGGGGTTTGGAGTTAGAGCCATGGTCAGGACTATGTTTTAGGTTGAGGTTAAGATTAGGGTCTAGATTAAGACCAGGATGAGTGCCAGGTTTTGGTTTTGGATTGAATTTAAGGTTCAGGGCCAGGTTTTAAGGCTCAGGTAATGGTTAGGTTTTAGGTTAATATTAGGGTTAGGATTAGGTTTTGAGTTGGGTTTAGTGTTAGGATTAGGGACAGGATTAGGATTAGGTTTTGAGTTGAGGTTAAGATGCAGGCCGTGATTAGGGTTAGGGATTTGGATTAGAGCCAGAATCAGAATTGTTTTAGGTTGAGGTCAAGATTAGTGTTAGGATCAGGGCTATGGTTGGGTTGTCTTCTACTTTCTCCTCTGATATCTGATCCATCATATTTTGCTGAAATTAACCTGATACCAAAATGATTAATTGATCTGTAATTGACTATTTGGCTCCTTTTTTGAATTAGTTGGTCATTCAGCCTCTTCATTTTGGGGACAGAGTCTCAGATGGTGTTTCCATTATTGTGCACACTTCTCATGAATGTCTATAAATGTTATATAATTAATGTTTTAGCATTAGAAATATTTTTATATAAGCATTTTTCAGATGCAATGTGTAGTGTGTACAGTGTGTTTTATCTGTGTGTTTTTTGGGTTTCTAGGAGCGTTACTGCTACATCTGCCCAGACATTGTGAAGGAGTTCACTAAGTATGACACGGACCCGGGGAAATGGATAAAGAAGTACAAAGGCATCAACGCCATTAGCAAAAACGAGTTTCACATAGACGTTGGATATGAACGCTTTCTTGGGCCTGAGATATTCTTCCATCCAGAAGTAAGAGAGAGTTTATTTGTATCTTAGATGTTCACTGAGTAAATATTCCTCTTTAAAAAAAGAATCGGTGGTGATGAAATAATTAATTATATGGTTAACTTAATCCAGTAGGGATTAGGGTTAGGTTTTGAGTTGATATTAGGGTTAAGGTTAGGATTAAGGACAGGATTGGACAAGGACAATGAGTTTTTAAAGTTTGGAGAAGAATTATAGCCAGGGTTAGGATTAGGGTTAGGTTTTGGGTTGAGTTTTTAAGGTTAGGACAAGGATTAGAGCCAGGGTTAGGATTAGGGTTAGGCTTTGGGTTGAGTTTTTAAGGTTAGGAAAAGGATTAGAGCCAGGGTAAGGATTAGGGTTAGGTTTTGGGTTGAGTTTTTAAAGTTTGGAGAAGAATTATAGCCAGGGTTAGTATTAGGGTTAGGTTTTGGGTTGAGGTTTTAAGGTTAGGACAAGGATTATAGTTAAGGTTAGGATTAGGTTTAGGTTTTGGGTTGAGTTTTTAAAGTTAGTACAAGGATTATAGCCAGGGTTAGGATTAGGGTTAGGTTTTGGGTTGAGTTTCTAAGGTTAGGACAAGGATTATAGCTAGGGTTAGGATTAGGGTTAGGTTTTGGGTTGAGTTTAAAGTTTTTAAAGCTTGTGATCTGGGGGAATTTCTTGAGCTCTGTAGCTCATTCTTGTTAGCAACCATGCAGCCAGTAGATTCATGACACTGAATCCAACACATTAAAGCATGTGAACTGTACATTTAAATTATACTCAGAAATTGATTTCCTGATTTTTCAGTTTGCCAACCCTGACTTCATGCAGCCCATTTCAGATGTTGTGGATGAAGTCATTCAGAATTGCCCAATAGATGTGAGAAGACCTCTATACAAGGTATGTTTACTCTAGCTAGCTGTATTGGCTAGCATCCAAAAGATACCTGCTGAATGCGAAAGTCAGTATGGACACTGTGGCCCGATTGGACCTGGACCAGAACCAGACTGAGGCAGAGGGTGCTGAACAAAAAATACCAGTGATGTCTCAGCAGTTAGAGCTCTGGGCTATTGATGACAAGGTTGTGGGTTTGATACCCGGGCTCGGCAAGCTGCCACTGTTCGGCCCTTGAGCAAGACCCTTCACCCTCTCTGCTCCCCGGGCACTGAAGTTGGCTGCCCACCACTCTAGGTGTATGTGTGTGCGCTCACTGCCCCTAGTTCACTAGTGTGTGTGTGTGTGTGTGTGTGTGTGTGTGTGTGTTCACTACCATAGATGGCTAAAATGCAAGGTGCGAACATTATTAAAATATCTGATCACCAACAATAAAGGAGGACCAGCCAAGATCAGAAGAGGGTTGCAGGGCCACGTGGCACGCCGGGCTGTCCACCTTGTCGGTGCAGGACAGTAAAAAGTCTGGACGCTCGTCTTCTGTGGATCTTAAAGGATGGCGGGTCGAGCCGAGCCGTACTTGAAGCTGGAAGGACTCTTGGTGTGGATCGGCTTTTGACCATCGCCAACAAATACTGAGGGGCTGGCTGGTCCAGTCTGGGCTTTGTGAGCCAGGAGTTACATGGCTGAACTTGAACCGTGTTCTGGATCAGTTGCAGGGGCCTGCAAGGGATTACAAGAATGGTCATGAAGGTTTAAAGGGACGAGGACTCCTACAGTGAACCTTGTTGTGTTGGATTGTGCTTCGGTTCGGTAGCTAGGGGTCAGTGTTCATCCACCAAGCTCCCTCTTCTGCCCACTCAGCGAAGAGCACACCAATTGCCTACAGAAGGCTTGCGTGAGAGTGACATAGCCCAAGGCCATGGGTGAAAGCTCACACTGCTGAACACTTTCACACACATTTACTTTGACTCACAACTCTTCCGCGAAGCAGCTCAGATTTAGCATGTTTATTTTTTTTATGTATGTTTACGGCACATCTAGCGGCACACAGCCAACAGCAGGGTTCCGGCTGCAGAAACTATTGAAAAAGTGCAGAAAACAGGTTACCACTAACTTTCCCAGATGTACTGTATGTTGCTGAATACCAGAGGGCTGGGCAGTATGGTGATATATATTTTTTTATGATTTATATTTTTTATATTTATTTCCGTTTTCTCACCAATTTAGATCGCCAGTTACCCAACCTACACATATTCTCTCTCCCTCCCCCCATCGACACAAGTGAGGGCTAGACCAACACATGCCCCCCTTCGACACATGTGCAGCCAGCCACACCTCTTTTTCCAACTGCCACCGATGCAACATCGCCAGGCAACCAACCAACGCGCCTGGAGGGAAGCAGCATATACCGCATACCCATCTCTTGACGCACCGGCCAGCAGACGCCAGTGACGGCCAGCGCCGCACTAGAGTGATGTGGGGGATAACGCCATCTACCCACCCTAGAGAGAGCAAGGCCAATTGAGCTCTCTTAGGCCCCGGCTGCTAATGGCTGGAATTCGAACCAGCGACCCTGTGATCACAGTGACAGCGCCTTAGTCTGCTGGACCACCCGAAGATATTTTATCATATTGTGATGACCGTATGTTTTTCCGAGCATAATGATTCGCTATGAATATCGTGTATAGCGAAAAAAAATATCGTGATACAGTATTTTTACCATATCGTCCAGCCCTAGGTAGACCCCTTATATTAACAGCCTCCAAACGTTGGGTTCAGTTTTACTGTATTTGACAGTTATGCAGCTAAACCGCCGCTTACACATAAATCCACACTGATATGTTGTCATTTGCTACATTATGTGTCCAAATGTTTGTGGACACCCCTTCTAATGATTGCATTCAGCTACTTTCGGTTGCACCTATTGCTGACACAGATGCACACATACACATACAGTTTGTCTAGCCCCTGTAGAGAAGTACTGCCAATAGATTAGGACTCTCTGCAGGAGCAGATAAACATGAACCTGTTGACACCATGCTACCTAATAATGCCAGGCGTGGGCTAGTAGAGGGGTGTAAAGCCCCCCAGCATTGAGCTGTGGAGCAGTGGAACTGTGTGTGTTATCAGGAATGATGGACGGCGCTCAATGCAGTACTTTTGGGATGAGTTGGTGCCAAATCCTCACAGCGATGCTCCTCCAAAATCGAACAGCCTTCTTCTCTGGACAGAAAAGACTGGAACTCAAGCAGAACAGAAGCAGGATAATCTCTTTTTTAACATCCGTAATTTCAGAAGGAGCAGTGAATGGTGTCCAAATACTTTTGTCAATTCATTTAGTACCTCTGATTTCTGCAATTTTAGTGACTTAACTTTTCGTTTCTCCACGTCTGCAACTTCGGGACCAGGCGGCAGGAATGTGGCATTTACTTTGAGCAGCTCCAACAGATCCTGCCCTCATTGTAGTCGAGTTTACACCGTGAGCTCACCGTGGTTTTAACCCAGAGGCGCTGAGCCTGTCAGGGCAAACAAAGCAAACAATGCCTCACCAAAATCCAATTCTGCTGACTGATAATTAGAAGTGCAAATAGAAAGCAGCTCATTACACTCAAAATCGTACGTTTTGATTTGCATGTGAAACGAACGAGTCAATAGAGGAAGCTTTGGGCTGAACAGAGAGCTCTGATAATAGGACCACTGGCCTTGTTGTCTTCATTGAAAGGGTCTCGGTAACTCAGCCGGACCATTTGGACACAGGATGATGCTTTTAAAGTTCTCAGAGCAATTTAATAAGGACAGAAATCAATATGTCCATTTCTATAACATTTCCTGGCTGTGTGTGTGTGTGTGTGTGTGTGTGGTAGAATCCAAGGTAGAAATTGAACAGTTCTCATCTGCACTGAAGCATCTCCTCTTTAATCTCTCTGATGGTGCTGATATTCTTCAGATGCTGTGCTAGCATCCGGCTAATCCAAACCACACAGCTTCCCGAGTTTGTTAAAGAAAGATCAACCCCTCACCTTTTGCAGCCATGCAGGGCTTTACCCCAGATCCCCTTTTATCACTGCCTGTCAATTTGAAGCTCAGGTCAGCCTGAGGTCACTCACTTTCCTGGTGACATTCCAGCTCCATATTGACTTTGGTCTTTCTACTCCCAGAATTCTGCTGCAACCTTTTATCAACAACAAATAATATTATATATTTTTAATATATTACTATATTATAATATTTATATATTTCTTTGGCAATTACAAGGTATTTACAAGGTACTTAGCATCTTAACATTAAATTATATTAATGTATTATTTATTATTATTATTATTGTTTTTACATAATTGTTTATATATTAAATTCTGTTATTTTTCTGGTCACTATATGTATATTTTTAGTTTGTATTGTATTATTTTTTATTAATAAATAAATAAATACATTAATTAATATTTTTTGTAGTATTACTATTTTCTATTTCCCACTGAAGTATTTAGACATTACAATGTATTATTTTTATAATTTATATTTTTACTATATTTATTAAGTATTTAGTTTAAAGCTTTTCATATATTATTTTATTATTATTATTTACTATTAATTCATTAATATTTGTATTGAAGTATTTCCTTTTTTATGAGTAGTTTTATTAAAGCATTTTTATTGGATTATATTATATTATATATAATTTATATAATTATATATAATATTATATATATATATATATTACAATGATATAGAGTATTTAATAAATGTATGTATTATTTTTGTTTTTTTTGCAATATTTACAATATTATATGAAACTGTTTTTAATTAAAGCATTTGAATATTTGCTTTTACTATTGATACTACTAATTAATTAATATTTTCTATTTATGTTTCACTTATTTTTGAGCAGTTTTATTAAAGTATTTTATTGAATTATATTATTATTCTATTTATATTTTATTAAATATATTTTCTAACAACACATTTACATTACTGTTAATAAATACATAAAATCATTATATTTATATTCCTTGTATTAAATGCTTTATATCATTATTATATTATTTATATTTTATTATACTTTTATTTTTAAATTGTAAAAAGGATTTAAGCTAAATTAAAGATATTTAAAGCCACAGGTGGGGTTAGTTGTAGCACGCTGAGAGTCTAGTCGTAAAAGTCTGGTTAATCAGTGCTTCAATCAAATTCTCAGCATTACTCAAGTTATATCAGAAGCTTGGGAGGAAGAACGTGGCTCAACCCCATCCTCCTCCCAGTGTGACTCCTCCCATGTCTGCTACTTGTTGGCTCGTTTGGATGTTCCTTTGAAAACCTCTGGTGCTGAATTCTGTGGTGAGGATGCAGGAAGGTTAGCTTCTAAAGATTTCTCCAGGAAGGTCCTAGTGTCCTATGAGTGCAGGTGTCTACATCTGCACAGTAGATGCCCAAACCTTTGCATGCTACTGTATATAACTAAGGTCCTGTAGGGGGAAACAGGCACCCACAATACAGTGTAACCAGACCTCAGTTAGTTTGGCTAAGGATTTACATGGAGTTTGTACTGAAGGCCGTCTCCGGATGAGGGATGATGTAAATACGGGGCAGTGCTTGCGTAAACCTACATAAGGCATCAGATGTATCCTCTACATCAAGCACACTCTCAAAGACGTGGATTTCTCAATGCAGCTTGTGAAGATCTTTGCAGAGCTAAACAGCTCTAACAAACTTCCCATAAAACCGATGAGATTTTCAAAATAAAATATTGCATCATTATGACCAAAGGTTGATACACAATTTGGACAAAAGTATTGGGACACTTGCTCATTCATTGCTTTTTTTGAAATCAAGGGTATTAAAAAGAGTTAACCCTGCTTGTATTGGAGTATCTGTCTCTACTGTCCAGGGAGGAAGGCTTTCTGCTAGATTTTGGAGTTGCATTGCTGTGAGGATTTGATTGCATTCAGCGACACAAGTGATAGTGAGGTCAGAATGTTTGATGATCACCAGCCCACCTCATCATCATCCCCAACTCATCCCATCCAAAAGTACTGGATGGAGCTCCACCATCCATAATTCCAGAGAACACAGTTCTTCCACTGCTTCACAGCTCAATGCTGGGGGGCTTTATCCCCCTCTAGCCCACACCTGGCCATTAGACAGCATGGTGCCAGTAGGGTCATGTTTACCAGGTCCAAGGAGGCCGATTCTATTGACAAGCTGTGTGCATCTGCACATCTGTGTCAGCAATGGGTGCAACTTTGCAAAAGTAGCTGAATGCATTCATTAGAAGAGGTGTCCACAAACATTTGGCACTCTGTGTACACTAATTATTATTCTTTGTGTATAAATGTATATATAAATATAAATATTTCTGTGTGTGTGTTAGAATATAGTGCTGTCTGGAGGATCCACTATGTTCAGAGACTTCGGTAGGCGGCTGCAGAGGGACCTGAAGCGTGTGGTGGATGCCAGACTCCGACTCAGTGAGGAGCTCAGTGGAGGCAGGATAAAGGTCAGTGTTCAGATGTTTACAGCAAGGACACGTAGAACCCTAGTCCAGCCTAAAATGCTACTTACATAGAGGCGAATACCTCTATATAAATGTTGCATTTGCATATAATTTACATAATGTGAGACTGCATATATGGGCAGTAAGTGCTAATATCAGAATAAACACTAATACAGTGCCTATAAATAATACTCATAGGTGTTTGGTTTTATGCCAATGGGTGTCCAAACTGACCAATGGACACTCATTGCATACCCAGTTTGACAATTTAGACAATTTTGATATTAAACATTATCTAATATTCAAGCGCCTTTGAAGGCAAATTTAAGAAGACATGGAAAAATTGAGAAAAGGCCCTTTAGACTTCAGAGGCTTAATTGACATTGCTCTGTACATTTTTCTGCACATTATTGTAAAAAAGGCAAATTATATTGACATTCCTACAGAAAGTGGTGGTGGTGGTTCTCCATCACTGTGTTCATCATTAGAACATCTCCAAAGTTCTCCTCTCTCATGGAGTCTAGTGTTATTTAGAGTTCTCCTCAGATCAACACCTGGTTTGGTGGTAAATCAGGGCTTAATGATGGTAAATCAGGTGAGCTGCTGCTGCTGCTGCTGCTGCTGATGGAGTTGAACACATCCTCCACGCTGTGCTGGCTGGACTGGGGGGCGTCCAGGAGAAACCTGGAGGAACCGAGCTCTGTTCTTCAGACTAGCTCACCGACAAGATCTCACTACTTTCTTTCTTCAGAATGAGAAGCTCTTGCTTCTCCTTTTTACTGGATTCATGTTCACCTGCTTTATCTGTTCTGATGAGATCTGGAGCTTCTGCAGGAAAACGCATCTTATTGATGAGAGAAAGGCTTAGGTGTCTGAAACTTCTGCACACACACATATATACTGTCATGGTTACTGTGTTTTAGTTCCAGCTTCTTTGTTAAGCAGAGGCTCAGCTCAGTTCAGTTCAGTTCATTACTTAGAAGACAGTGTTACAAAGCAGCTCTACAGAGTCCTAATGAGCAAGAACATTAGGGCCCAGGTGGCTAATGAGCAAGCTGAGAGTGTTAGGAACAACACTTTGAGACGGGACAAGGTAAAATACCTCCATGCCGTTTTCTAATCTGTCTTGAATAGAATGCAAGAATTGTTTTTTCTTTTGCTCCTGTGCTCCCCCTATAGTTGAGGAGTGTAATTCACATTTACACATTTACACCACTATCTTAAATACAAACGACACTTTGAGCGCCCCCTCTTTGACACATGCTGTACACATGCATTTCTGGATAAGCTGATCTGAAGGTAGAGCAGCACGTGGGCTGAGGCGGTAGAGTAACACTACAGGATTTTACACTAATATGACTCTATGGGTTACGCAGCGTTACACAGCAGCAGTTCTGGAGAGAGGTTCTCCTCCTGCAGCTCCACCACCAAACCTCCATATAGTGCAGTAGCAGCAGCAGCGCTCCGGCCCGGAGTGGGAATGACGGAGACGCCGTTCTCCCCCTGTTACAGTCAGTGGAGCATCGGTATGTTCCTAAAGCTGCTGATTTAAAGCAGAATTGCTCCTTAATGTTGCTTTAAATTGCTTGTTTTTGCTCAAGAATAAAACCTAGAGCCACATAGGCCCTACAGAAATTAGAGTAGAATTCTGGAGGATGCCTGTACTGATACTACTGATTCTGTAGGTTTGAGGATGTGTGTAGGGGATCATGTCTCTCTTTCTTATCAGCTTCTTTTACATCTGGCTCTCTTTAGTGTGTGTTCAGTCAGTGTGGCCTTGTGTTTAATATCACTGGTGTCTTTTTCTGCATCACAGCCCAAACCAATGGAGGTGCAGGTGATCACCCATCATATGCAGAGATATGCTGTCTGGTTCGGAGGATCCATGCTGGCTTCCACGGTAAAAATCACTAAGTGGACAAACACACACACTTTCATACATCACTGACAAGACAAGACACCCATATTCACCATTAGTGTTGGACACAGGAGCAGCTTGGACTCCTGTGGACACCTGTGGACACCTTTAACCCACAGACACAGTGACAGTGAGCATACGTGCCCAGAGCAGTGGCAGCCATCGTTGCGGCACCCTGGGAGCAGAGTGGGTTAAGGGCCTTGCTCAAGGACCCAACATTGGCTGCCCACCCAGCCCGGGTATCGAACCCACAACCCTGTCAGCAATAGTCCGGGGCTTTTACCGCTGAGCCACCACTGCCCCACCTCGCAAAAACCTTGTATCAGCTCTACAGGAGAAGGGATTTTATTCCAAGTAAATTGTCTATTACAATATATGGACAAAAATATTGGGACACCTGCTCATTAATTGTTTTTTTCTGAAAGCAAGAGTAGTAAAAGTAGTTTATTCTGCTTTTGTTGGAGTATCTGAGATTTTGGAGGAGCATTGCTGTGAGGATTTGATTGCATTCAGGGATGATCACCACCCCACCTCATTATCCCCAACTCCCCAACTCATCCCAGAAGTACCATCATTCCAGAGAACACAGTTCTTCCACTGCTCCACTGCTCAATGCTGGGGGGCTTTATACCCCTCTAGCCCACGCCTGGCATTATTAGGCAGCATGGAGCCAATAGGTTCATGTTCATTCAGTTTTTATAAGATTAAGATCATCCTATATGGCCGATGCACAGCAGTAAAACAGAATTATGCCTCTGCATTTAACATATCTATTGCAGTGAACACACACACACTCACACACACATACAGTGACTAGCGGCAGTGAGAATACACACCCAGAGCGGTGGGCAGCCACCTCAGTGCTCAGGGAGCAGTTGGGGATAGATGCCTTTCTCAGCCATGAATGTTGAGGCCCCTTTCCTGCCAGACCAGGGGATTGAACCAGTGACCTTCCGGTCCCAAGCTCACTTCTGTAACCTTTGACCTCCATGGCTGCCCAAACACTAAATTACCACTAGATTACTACTTATCAATCAATATTTTGACTGTACATTGAGGATGACCCCCACTTGCATTGTAGCACTGCATTGCAAAATAAGATTTAATTAAGAGAAGAAATAAATAATAAAAAAAAGAAAAGAAAATAGAAATTGAGATAAAAGTAGATATTTCAAGAGAAAATATTGAAAGAATTAAATACAAATATTAGATTAAATGCAAAACATTTCAAACAATGAACTAAAATTATTAACGTAAAAATTAAACAGTAAAAATTAAAGAATTAAATTAGTTAAAATAATTAAAGTCTGGTTCAGTGACACCTGCAGTGAATTCCAGCTCACTGGAGCGTTGTGGCTGAGCATATACTGTATTCCCAGCTTACTAAAAACCATTGCCACCTGACAGGTGATTTAGTCACTGGAGCGAGTCTGATCTCATTATTATCGTTCTTTATAGAGATCATAGAGGAAATATAAGCTGTCATATGAATGGAAAGTCTTTAATAGATAAAAAAGAAGCCAGTCAGCATCCCGCTGTGCTGCTACTGAAGTCCAAACAGTCTGCAGTGATGAGTTCTGGACGGTTCCTCAGTAATGAGTCTCAGTGTGGAGTGATGGGTTGAGTCTAGCGCTTTGAGAGCCGCACTGGAAGATGCATATAAATTACATCTCCCTGGTTCAGATAGATGGATGGTAGATTTGCCTCCATGATTCTTTCTGTCACAGGACTTATTTCAGAACAGGTAGCTGTTGTCTACACGTCATTATGCCTGTCTCTAAGCTGGATCCTGACTGGGAAGTGATATTCACTGTATTAAAATCAGTATTTGTAGATCTGGGGAACAGCACGAACTTAGTTTAGGCATTTTAACAGTAGTCTGTGTGTACGAGAAGCTGCATCTGAGGTGCAGTGCAGCATTAACCAGGTTTTTAGATATAAACAGGACCCAGGATGGAACCTTGTGGGACCCCTGAGTCTGATTTTAAAGACCCAGTGCTATGCAGTGTTGTCTGCTTTAAACAACACTGTTTGATAAATGACATAAATGTAAATATAGGTTTGATACAGCTGATGATTGGCATTCCTTCACTCCCACAGCTCCCCCTTCCTGCCGGTCCAGGGGACTGACTGAACCAGTGACCCTCCAGTCCCAGGCTCACTTCTGTAGCCTTTAGGCCACCAAACTAAAATTCCACTTCAGTGCATTTATCAACCAGTCAAGCTAGCAAGCAGTTGATTTACTTTTTTGAAAAACATAGAGGATGACCCTAACTTGAATCGCAGATGTGAGTGTTTACAGTGAATTAGAATTATGAAATAAAAATGGTTGAAAAATGTAATTGAAAAATGGAATTGGAAAATGGAATTGAAAAATTGATGTAAAATGGAATTGGAAAATGGATAAAAAATGGAATTGAAAAATGGATGAAAAATGAAATTGTATTAACTTCAATCAACTTGAATTGCAGATGTGAGCGTTTACAGTGAATTAGAATTATGAAATAAAAATGGTTGAAAAATGTAATTGAAAAATGGAATTGGAAAATGGAATTGAAAAATTGATGTAAAATGGAATTGGAAAATGGATAAAAAATGGAATTGAAAAATGGATGAAAAATGAAATTGTATTAACTTCAATCAACTTGAATTGCAGATGTGAGCGTTTACAGTGAATTAGGATTATGAATTGAAAAATGGATGAAAAATGGAATTGAAAAATGGAATTGGAAAATGGAATTGAAAAATTGATGTAAAATGGAATTGGAAAATGGATAAAAAATGGAATTGAAAAATGGAATTGAAAAATTGGTGGAAAATGGAATTGAATTAACTTTAATCAACTCCCACACTGCTACATAAACACATTAAGAAAATGGAATTAAAAATGAACTGAACAAATTAAGATTCAATTCAAAGAAGCAATAAAATGAATTGTCAGTCAGTCTAATTAGGATAAAAGTGTTTAATGCCAAAAATGTAAACACAGAATGAATACGACTGATTCTGGCAGACATATGTGCTCATATTAAAGGCATTAACCCCCTTAACACCCCAAGGCCTATTCCACACTGAGGCATATTGCTCAGTAACCACAGGCACTTCTGTACAAACTGGTGGGGCTATTCTCTGCTAATAGAGGTTTGTAATAACACTTTCAGCCCGCCTGTGGCCCACAGGCTTTTTAAAAGGGTTAAACAAGGCTCGGACAGTCAGATTTCACGGCCATGATTACTGCATTACACCCTATCCCCTGTTATCTCCTCATGTTCTCCTAGAGGTCTTATGTGTGTCCTATTTTTCGTCCTCAGCCCGAGTTCTTCCAAGTGTGCCACTCCAAGAAAGACTACGAAGAGCATGGCCCTAGTATCTGTCGCCACAACCCAGTGTTTGGCATCATGTCCTAACGCTGGACCCCCGCAGGCTTCCAGTCAGCTCATCGTACCTCCTGCACTGTGCTTCGACCGCCACTCTACTACTACAAAGGATTCAAGCTAAAAACAACAACAGCAGCAGCAGCAGCAGCAGAATCAACAGAGCTTTCTTGTTTCTCACTGAAAATGTCACCCGGTCGTTCTTGTGGACTGCGGCCCAGCCCCGCCCCTCGACAACACATTCAACATGTCTGATATTCCTAATTCTGCATCAAACGTAGAGAAAAACACTCCTCATACAGAAGGACGTCCTCAGCAGAAGCCATAAACACCGACGGCGGTTTTCTTTGCATCAGCTTTTGCTCTTTTTCACGTTTGGTTTGAAGAGCCACTTTTTTTCCGGAGACCTGAAGCTTGTTGTGAAGCGGTCCACACCGAGTGATCGAGCCGAATGTGTATATACAAATAGATGCTAGATTCTATATTATATGACAGAGTATTAAAACAGAAGAGTTTATATTTGTAACAGAGATCATAGTTTCTGAGAACCGGGAGCAGCCAGAGTCTGAGTAATAATAATAATAATAATAATATATATATATATATATATATTCTTACAGGAGAAAAAAGTGAAGGAGGAAGTAAAATTATATTTAAATTATATTTATTTCTTTATTTTAGTCCGTCTGCTGCTGGAGAAAATATATAGACTCTAACTTATTGAAGCCGGATAGGCGGTTTTCCCTTCAGATGTGCATTACTATGTATTTGAGTTGAACAATGGCAAAGACTGAAGCCCTGAGGATCTGACCTGCAGAGCTGAGAATGAAGAAGAACCTGCTGTTTGAAGCTAATGTGAATAAAAACACTTTTCACCTTCAAATCTTCAATCTGCAAATGCTCAGATGTGCTCTTTCTTCCTGAGAATTTTGCTTTTTCTCACTCCCTCTCTCTCACACTCTCACACACTCCCTCTCTCTCACACTCTCACACACTCCCTCTCTCTCACACTCTCTCACACTCAGACCGTTTTCAGAGCTGAACGGTGCCCAAGCCTATTCCTGAAATGATTTTCAATAGAGAATCCCTACTGACAGTGCAATTCAGCCCAGGACTATATGGAACCAACTAGGGGTGAGCTATATGATGATATAGGGGTGGGCTATATGATGATATTTTAGGGGTGGGCTATATGATGATATTTTAGGGGTGGGCTATATGACAATATTATAGAGATGGGCAATATTATGATATTATAGGGGTGGACAATATGACGATATTACAGGGGTTGGGCTATATGACGATATTATAATGGGTGGGCAGTGCGATGATATAAGGGTGGGCTATATGATGATATTATAGGGGTGGGCTATATGACGATATAGGGGTGGGCAATATGAAGATATAGGGGTGGGCTATATGACGATATTATAGGGGTTGGGCTATATGACGATATTATAATGGGTGGGCAGTGCGATGATATTATAAGGGTGGGCTATATGATGATATTATAGGGGTGGGCTATATGACGATATAGGGGTGGGCAATATGAAGATATAGGGGTGGGCTATATGACCATATTATAGGGGTGGGCTATATGATGATATTATAGGGGTGGGCTATATGATAATATTATAGGGGTGGGCAATATGACAATGTTACAGGGGTGGGCTATATGACAATTATAGGGGTGGGCAATATGACGATATTATGGGGTGGGCTATATGATGATATTATAGGGGTGGGCTATATGATGATATTATGGGGTGGGCTATATGATGATATTATAAGGGTGGGCTATATGATGATGATATAGGGGTGGGCTATATGATGATATTATAGGGGTGGGCTATATGATGATGATATAGGGGTGGGCAATATGAAGATATTATAGGGGTGGGCTATATGATGATATTATAGGGGTGGGCTATATGATGATATTATGGGGTGGGCTATATGATGATATTATAGGGGTAGGCTACCTCACTAATAACAGTAAATTATTAAGTAATACCTCACTAATAACAGTAAAATATAAAAGAACTAACCCCCCAAACCCCACCTCCATACAGCGCCCCTGTATAAATAAGCTCCCTGGAAAATCAATTAGTCACCTTAAGTATTTAAGATGGTAGTAACTTCAGGCTCCTGCAGATGGCGCAGCACGAGGATGATGGGGCTATAGATTCCAGCAGGGTGTGTGACTGATGGGATTCATAGATTGAGAAGAGGTGGTACAGTGCAGTGAGGGTCTCGCTGATGTGTGGGTCACAAAATGGGTCACAAAGCAGATACAGTTAATGATTGGCTAAAAGTAGTGATTGTATTTGGGTGGGCATTCAGGAGCCTTCACACATCTGGACTAAAATCGGTGGGACTACCTGTTACAACCAGGGAAGACATCCACGAAATCTGGCCGAACTATGCAATTCCTAAAGTGGCTGATCATTGATACCGCCTACATCCAGAAACTGGTCCAGTCTGTGCCATATATGTATGTATAGGATGTATAGGGTGTATAGCTCTGGCCCAAAACATCCTAAACCCCCAGTGGTTCTTTTGCCACTTCACAGATCCAGACTACCATCGTTCCAACAGAGAATGCATCTGAACATGGGTGTCAACTTCTAAACTCTAAACTCCCCTCTTACTGAACCTTCCTCTGAGAATGGTAAAGCCGTCCACAGAGTAAAGCTTTCATTTTTTTTTATATTCAATAATTCCTTTCTGTTTCGCAGTGACGCATAAAGCACGGGTAAAGACGGCGCTGTAAATTCCAATCTCAAGAGCTTTGTTGTAGTTTCTCCTTTGAATTTTGCTTCACTTATTACAAATACTGTCAGCAAATGATTCCTGTAGCAGGCTGATTAGCCCTGCCAGAACATGC
This sequence comes from Salminus brasiliensis, assembly GCF_030463535.1. NCBI lineage: Eukaryota > Metazoa > Chordata > Actinopteri > Characiformes > Bryconidae > Salminus > Salminus brasiliensis. The sequence goes on along the minus strand of NC_132882.1, from coordinate 5,047,773 downwards.
CCCAAGATAAGCCAAAATAAATAAATAATAAATAAATGAAATACTGAACTGAACCATGGAGGAAACCAAACACCCTTGTTTTTAAGCGATGTATCAGGATATATATGCAAGAGCAGGGGCTTTTATAACGCCCCATTATAAACCCATAGACATTAATATAGGGTTGCCCCACCCCCTGGCAGCTATACCAGCTTCCACTCTTCTTGGAAGAAGCCTTTCTACAAGGTTATGGAGAGGCTGTGGCTCGCAGTCTTGGTTCTAGGTCATCCCAAATGTGCTCCAATCACTTCCTGTGTGTGTAGTGGTGCACACTCTGGGCTGATATCTGTTGTTGTTGGTCTACTGGTGTGTAATAACTGGTTTATAGTGGGTGTATCTTCATCTGCTGCTTGTTTTTGTGGGTCTTTCTGCTCCAGTTTTGTCTTCGGTAAGTGAAAAGCTGCTCATCTGGGTTGAGCTTATTTCATATCTTTTCATGAAGAAGCTCTTGGGTTGCGTTCGGGGTGTCTTTGGGGTCATTATCCATCTGCACTGTGTAGCACTGTCCTATCAGCTATCGGCAGTCTCTGGTCAGATGCTTTACCCATTTGTCTTTTCGTCTAGAGCATTTTTGCTTGTCCTTCAGTTTAACCTTGAATTCCTCAAACTCTACTGCAAAATCAGGACAGGTTTTGTCCCTAAACAGTATGAAAACGAGTACACAGCCATGCACTGTGTGACCTACAGCCTGACAGGAAGCCCTGTTTAAGGTTTCTCAGAGCCCATTGAGGTGGTGTTGTCTCTGAGCGCTGAGGGCTAAGCTCATGCCGACTCACACTGAAAAAGCACGCTACCTGCAGGGCCTCCTGAAAGCATGCGCTTCCTCTTGTGCCCTAATTAACACCCCAAGGCATTGGCTGTGTTCAGTAGCCTCTGCTCCTTCTCCAGCTTCCAGAGCCTTTGATTGGGAACTGGAGCTCCAGGAGGCAGCTTGCTGAAGGCTTCCTATCTGGGGGTCTTACCTTTTGCGCCGAGAGCAGACCAGCTAGGGCTTATTTAAGCGCCGGCTGTCTGCGAGTAATTGTGGCTGCGTGTCATTGTAGGTTAACAGAGGGAGAGGTCTATACCCTGAACTGAATTCAATACATGTCAGACAGAGAGAAGAGGGAGAGAGAGAGAGCCACTGCATTCGGACCACTTATCGCTTCGCCTCGGATCACATTACTGTATGCATGTTCATAAAAGGTCCATTGATTCGAAGTGCACCATCGCCTCGCCAACAAACAAAAGCCTCTGTCATATCAAGTCACTGTCGTCCTTAAATGATTATTATCTCTAATATTTATTTCCAATATTGCTTTGGCAGGTCCGTGCCTGAGCGCACCCCGGCCTGTCGTAAAATTCAAAGAGCGTAATGTAGCTTTCAGAGGGGCGATCGATAGCGAGATACAGTGCGAATCTGTCTGAGCTGTATTACGGAAAGGCAATCTCTGCCCAGATGCTGTGGATGAATAGGCCGTGACATGATCTAGTCTTTAAATGGCTGTAGCTTTTTAACCACCGCGTCCTGCAATCACACAAGCCTACCGGCTGTCTGCTTTTACACACCCTGTGGGGTAAATCAGCTGGGCCCTGCTGGGTGTATATGTGGCTATGTATTGAAGTGCGCCGGCACCTTCACACTTATTTCCTCAAGCCAGCCCAATTTTGTTTGTTTTATTTGAAACGACTGGGTCTGCTGCTCGCACTGCTACATATGAATATTTCATAGAGCGCAGCAGCTAGCAGATAGCATCACATTTGATTATCTTTGTTGTTTGCATTGTCCGTTTAATAAAAATGCTCTGCGCTGGCCCACTTTTCCTCTGTAAAGTTGTGACTTACAGCATATTTCCCAACCCTGGTCCCAGTGGCAATTCTAGAATCGGTTGAAGCTCTAGGCAAAAAATCACAGAGGGCTCCTCTAACCGGTGTTCATCACCGTTAACTATTTACATTTCATTGGCTAGGGATGTAATGTAATAGTTCCAATACAGAGAATGTATTAATGTCTGTGCTAAAGCTGCTCTGGCTATTGAGGCTTTTAATAATGAGAATATTCAGTTTTTTTAGTATCATAAAATCACTAAGCCTACACTAGCCGTGCAACCAACACGCTCAGAGGAAAGCGACGGGTCCCCAGCTCCGTCACACCAGCTAACAGGTGCCAACATCGCTTAAGAGTGTTCAGCGGAGAAAGCGCCATCTACCCACCTGGAGAGAGCACCGCCAATTGTGCGCTCTCCGATTCTGGCCGCTGATGGCAAAGCGGCATTGCTAGGGATTCAAACTTGCAAGCACCAGGCCACTAACCATCTCCAAATAAAAAAAAAATAAATTAATGTAAATAAATGTGATGCTAATGGAAGTGGGGTGATGATTATCTAACATCCTGACCTCGCTAATGCTCTTGTTGCTGAATGCAATCAAAAACCACAAAAAGCACAGCAGTGCTCCTCCAAAATCTTGTAGAAATCCTTTCTTGGACAATAGAGACAGCTCTCTGACTTCAGAAGAAACAATAAATAAGGTGTCCAAATACTTTTGTCCATTTGATGTATAAATTACAAAGTGGCCGTGTCCTGTTCCTGCCCCTGTAACAAGAATACTGTACATTTTTTAGTAAATATTCCCAAGTCTTAGCGGATAGTGTTGCTGTCCTCTTGGCGTCCTCCCAGTGCAGTTTGCGGTTAGCCAAGGTTACCTTTTAGCCTAGCACCTGCTTAGCACACCTGGGTTTCTCACAAGTTTCTCACAAGTTCCCTTTCTGATGTGTGTACACCTCTAGTCTGAGCGAGTCCAGTCTGTTTTTGACGTTGCAGAGAGGAGATGGTTAAAGCTGGTCAGCTTGTTGAGCTTCTGCGGACACTGGCACAGTAAAAGGCCAGGTCATGAGGCCAGGTTCCTGTAGCACCCCGTATTTCCATGACCAGCAGAGTCTGGAGGCGGTGAGCTGCTCTCCAGTATCAACCACTCTAAATTCTCCTGAAGCCACCATTGTGTTTTTACTGCATGGCAGCTTTCCCTGTCAAAGGGATTTCTCTAGTGGGCGGGGTTTTTGAGACTGTGATGTAACAGTTTTGGGGTTTTGGAATTGGCCCATTTTGCAGCTCAGTTTTTTGACTTCCATGTAGTGACCTCTCCATTCTAGGGCCCCTGTCAGATCTGTATACAGGCCCTCACTGCCTATTTTCTCATAGGCTTCTCATAGGCTTACTAGTAGTTACCGAATACCTCCCTAACTTATACATCTACAGTTTAAACAGTTAAAAGTGAAAGTGTGTGAGAGTGAGATAGCGATTGCAGCTGGACATTATGGAGATGTGTGGTACTTTTTTGAGGCCATCCAGAAGCTGGCCATTGTGTTGTGCTCCCATTTGCTCTCGGATGACCTATAACACAGTCAACAGAGTCCAAAGAACAATCTATCGGCCAAATATTTACAAGATTGCAGTCTGGGTGCGATAACAGGGACCTAAAGCTGGGATGGCTGGAGCATCCCGACAAGCTGCCCGGCCTAACTTTTAATGCTCTGAGCCACAGTAAGGGTAAGACGTGTACCTCCAAAGCTACAGATCACGTACAATACACATGCAGTGTATAATTCATCTCAGCTAAAGGCGTCTCAGGAATAGATCGGGTGGAGTGGTCCGTCAGCCCCCAGTCCCACATCTTTTTTGTGTGCGTTTCATTTGCTAAATGATCCATATTTGCCCTTGAAAATGTGATTTCTCAGCCTGGTGCTTTTGCCCACTTCTTCGCTGATTCTCCATGAATGTGATCTATTACACAGCTCTTGTTCAAGCCTTCATAATTCTCCATTGTGTGTGAATTTGTGTGTGTGTTTGTGCTTTCACAGTGACCAAGAAGATGTACAACCCATTCTGTATGCAAAATTGTAATAAATGACCCCAAACGCAGGCCTTTTGCCTTTATTAGTTTAAGCCCAAATAAAAAAAAGCCCAGCATCCACTGAATTAGAGGAATGTCATTAGATGAATTAAATATCAGGCCACTTCATTGTCCAGTGTAATGATCTGGCCTAGGCTGTAATTGACTGCTGTGTGTTGGACTGGAGGTGAATGATACATCAATGTCATACTGCAGTTCAGCCCACAAATATTAATCAATTCACTTCTGCTTCTTCATGAATATTTACAGACTGGGCCATAATCAAATGATCCTCAGACTCCAGTAATGGCCCTCTCTCATCCAGACCCCTGTTCAGCTCCTTGTTTTTCCTCCACCATGTTTGCTAAGGTTCAGCAGACATGTCAAACACTACGTAACTTCTGAAATGCAGAGTTGAAAATTCAGAAAATCTGGACAATTCTGTGTATGCACTATATGGACAAAAGTATTGGGACACCCGCTCATCCGTCTTTTCTTCCAAAATCAAGAGTTCATTCGGCTTCTGTTAGAGTAACTGTCTCCACTGTCCAGGGAAGAAGGCCTTTACCAGAATCTGGATGGATTTTGTAGGATTTGATTGCATTGATTGCCTTTGAGAGCATTGGTGAGCTAAAACCCAAACCCAAAAGTATTGGATGGATCACCAAGAGAGAGAGAGAGAACATGAGAACAAACTAACTAACTCCACAGCAGTTCCAGAAGAACTGAGAGTAGGTCCTGAATATTAAGTGTTGAGATGAATTTATATAATAGAAGCCTGCAGGTTAAGGGGTTAAGGTTAAAGTCATATATTGGTATTGTCAGATCATAACCTTGTTTCTCTAAATGGAAGTCAATGTAAAAATATATTATTTCAGGTCATTTTAGAGCATTTTTGTTGGTCCATTCATTTTGAAAGACAATCGCAAGATTCAAATTCGGTCAAAAAGTGAGAAAGAGCAAAAATGGAGATACAGGGTTTTTGCGCAACAGCAACGATATACATATTTTTAGATTTACATTGAATTATCCAGCAAGATAATACTGACAGCTGAAAAATAAAGATCCCTTAAAGGTTTTTGTTTTGGAAGTACAGTTCTAGGACAGATCTGCTCCACAGCTCAATACTGAGGGGCTTCATACCCCCCTAGCCCATGTCTGGTATTAGGCAGCATGGTGCCAATAGGTTCATGTACATCTACTCCAGAGAGCCCTATTGTATTGGCAGTACTTCTCTACAGGGACTAGGTTAGCTGTGGGACGTGTGTGTGCTTTTGCACATCCGTGTCAACAATGGGTGGAACTTAAAGTAGCTGAATGCATTCATTAGAAGGGGTGTCCACAAATATTTGGACATGCAGTGAATCAAGAAACAAAACAATGATGAAATGTCTGATAGTATGTTAGCATGAAGCTTACGCTGGTGTCTAAGACAGGGCTGTTTGAAGCATGTAAGAGACACTTTGTAAGGTTTGTTTGAAGCGTGCAGGAGACATCAGACATCAACATTTCTTTACATTCACAAGCAATTAATTACAATTAATATTTTATTTGTTATTAGGTCAAGTCAAGTCAGATTTATTTGTAGAGCTTTTTACAACTGTTGTCGTCACAAAGCAGCTTTACATAATTAGTAATTAGTAAAAGACAGACAAAAAAAAAAGAAATAACGTAAGACATGAAGGATCTAAGACCCCCAGTGATCCCCAACGGCGACAGCGGCAAGGAGAACCTCCCTCAGAGCTGGAGGAGGAAACCTTGGGAGGAACTCCCAAGGAACTCCTCTGATCAGAACTATTTATAAATTATTGATAAAAATGACCAAACCAGATACAGCAGATAGTTAATAGTGGTGATATTAATAGTGCAGATAGTTAAGAGTCCATTCAGGTTTGAACATGGTCATTAAACAGGTAGCAGTGGTAGGAGGGTGGGCTGCTGGTCTGGTATGGGTGGTGGTGGGTGGGGAGGCCTGCTGGTCTGACGTGTGACTAGGGCAGTCACGAACATACAGTATCTAGAACTTCCAGAATGCTCATTATTTTCTAAAACACTACTCCCAAATCAAATAGTTGGTTGATTCTATTGTCTTCTGTCACTTCTTCATAAAGCTGGAGATGTATCTAATGTGTAAAATCTTCAGGCCAGCTCCTGAAGCCCTGGCCAATAGGAGAGCTCGTTTCTCTGTATTTCTCTCCACCTCGAAACCATGAGGGAAAAACCTGATTGGACAATTTTCCGCTGGGCGAATTTAAGACCCTAATCATTTTGTTCAAACAAAAACCGACAATAAAATACTTGCAGAGTTTAAATACAATAAATGTGATCATTCGAGCTTCAATTCCATAAAAAGGAACTTCAAACTGCAGGCATATCTATTTTAATTCACAGAAATCAATCAATAGGCCTCCACTGACAGCCTAGAAGGCCCTGAGGGTTCCCCGCTGCTTAAATTATAACGGTCTAGACTTCAGTTCCTCTCTCAAAGCTGCAGAGCTTACAAACTAACTCCACAGCAGTTCCAGAGGAACTGAGAGTAGGTCCTGAATATTAAGTTTTAAGATAAATTCATATAATAGAAGCCTGCAGGTAAAGGGGTTAATGGTCAGGTCATATATCGGTACTGTCAGATCATAACCTTTTATGTCCTCTGTATCGCGCCCTCCCCCAAGCCGCCGCCCACAGGCTCACGCGAGGACTTTTGTTGTGTTTCTGTTCTGGTTTTGATTCAATGTATCCTTGCATGGCGCCACCATGCTACCACTGAGGGATTTGACGGAGTTAAAAGGAAGTGACAGGGTTGTGTTGGAGTGGGAACACTTGTATAGGATGTTAGATTGAGAGGAGGAGGAGGAGGAGCTTCAGGCTCCCAAACTTCAGATCTCCACATATAGTCAATAGAGCATTGCTCCTGACGTAACCAAGGTTTTGATCTGGGCTGGAACTAAACTAATTCTGGTTGTTTTATGATTATCTTGATTATCTGCTCCAGAGAGGCTTATTCTATTGGCAATACTTCTCTACAGGAACTAAAGAAACTGTATGTGTGTGTACACACATTTGCATAGCTCAAGGGGTGTCCACAAACATTTGGACATATAGTGTACTTGGAAATGGTTTAGTTGCAACATAGAATAGAATAGAAACCCCCTTATGTTTAATATCTTAACAGTGACATTAAAAATAAATAAATATGTATATATTAAATTTAAATTATTGAAATTAAATTAAATTTATATTATTATAAAAAAAAAATAATAATAATAATAATAATATAATGTAATACATATTCTGGTGCCTTTTTGTAGGCCCCTGTCAGTCCCGGGCCCTTAGATTCATCCTAACCCCTCCACATACAGCGGGATTAGATCCTCAATGTTAATCTCTTTACCTGTCAGTGGTTTTTATTACATTTACATTTATAGCATTTAGCTGACGCTCTTATCCAGAGCGACTTACAGGGTTTCTCGTATTACAGAGGCGGGCCAATGTAGGCTTGCCTAAGGACTCTTATTGGTGTTATCTGTTGCGCCACACCAACCACCAATGTTATGGCTGATCTGTGTACATTATTGTCAGGGGTTGTAGGAGGAACGCAGGGTTGGTGCGCTCCAGTACTGATCTGCAGAGGTCTTCTGAGGACACTGAGCTGAATAAATGAAAAAGCTGAGCTGAGGTTTGGAGACTGTCTCTTACATTCACATTTAAGGCATTTAGCAGACACTCTTCTCCAGAGCAACAAAAGTGCTTTGCTATTTACCCAAGAAAAACCAACATTCAGGAATGTTGAAGACGACCCGTGCTGCTGCATTCTGGATGAGTTGCAGGGGCCTGATGGTGCGCAGAGGGAGACCAGCCAGAAGAGAGCTGCAGTGGTCAAGTCTCGAAGTGACGAGAGACTGAACGAGCACCTGGGCGGCTCTCTACAGAGGAAGGGTCGAATTCTCTGGATGTTGTACAGGAGAAATCTCTTGAGTAACAGCAACTCAATAGTGTGACCCCAAAAACTTTACCCGAGCAGCTTTCACTGTTTTCAGTATTTGATTGTAGAATCTGTCCAGCAGGGACATTATTGCTTTCATAGTGGAACTTCTCACAGGATCACAGATATTTTTATTTAGAAACACTGTCAGCTGTAATTTAACGGACGTGTGATCTGTTAGACGTTGATCTGGCCTTGAAAATAGTCTGCATTTCTGGAGCTCTGCAAGAAAAGCAGAGAGCCAGGCTTCAAAGTCCAGGCCGGGCGTTGGGCCACACAGGCTGGTCACTGTACAGTGACCCATCTCATCCAGCTCAGAGTTCAGAGTTCTGGATCGTGAAGGGTTACTTTTCATCTCGTCTCACAGAGCGAACGGTTAGCAGCAAGAGGAGAAATGCTAATCCCAGTGAATGTGGTACAAAGCAAAAATTACTTCCCATTCTTATTCATGAATTCCAGACTTGCTTCTCATTATGCAGTAGAGCTGATTGCTCTGTTTCCTCTGCAGTTCTTCTTCCTTCTCAAAACAATGCACTTTAAATGCATTTATGGGCCAAAATATAAATCTGGTTAAATTTGAAGTCGAGGGCTGTTGGGAAGATGCAATCTACACATGGTAATGACGACAAACAAACTGATTGTCACAATCATGTTATTCAGCCCAGAGCGTCTCGAAGCGAAGGCCATGTTGGTAAATGCTACTTTATGTCCCATCACAAGCAGTTCCTTGTGCCTGTATGAGCTTTTACAATGTTCAGATCAGTTCCAAAGACCACTTTTGGGTCCTCAAGGCACATCTCAAAGGAGGCTTCTTCAAGGAGCCAATTTGTACATGAAATGTGTAAGCTAATCTTTTTAATCTACAGCCCACCTTAATCTCAGTCTAGCAGTGTAGAACCCAGATGGGGCCTATGTTTAACCCATCCTGGTCCCATCGCTGACCCTAGTTGAACCCTTGTGAGACCTGCCATTCAGGGGCCAACATGGAACCCATGGACACAACTTCACACATCACTGTCCCTGTCTATTCGTTTTATGACTTGATGAACCTGATTATGTTGTTAAGAGGTGGCGGGAAAGGAGATCCCACTTTGGCAGCTGGAATCTGGAGATCTTTGGCCTCTCAGGGCACTGTGGCTGTGCCAGTCCACCGTTAGTCTGTTAAAAGCACAGATTTACAGCATTTAAATGCTACTGCTAATCCAAAACACAGCAGTGGTTTCTTACATTAGCCTCTCAGATGGCCATTTGCCCAAAAGGAATCTGGAGATTGCTTTTAAATTGTCTCATGGATAAATGTTCTGAAAGCTTCACGGAGGAACCGGGAGCGATGTTTAAACATTATGGGGTCAGTAATGAGCTCTCAGATTGCACTTTCCCCATACATGATCCTTTTCATAAGCACAAAATTGGATGTTTTTTAATGTACGGGTGTAAAATCCATCAAATCAAATTTGTGAAGTTGACTCCGGGGACATGAGGGGCTGAGCCAGATATGAGAAATACAGTCAAGCAGCTGAGGAGTCCTTGTTGAACAATGGTCTGCTCCAATCATGGTTTTTATTGCACCCTTTAAACGAGCTCAGTGGCTAAATAGACTTGAAACCTGGTGCTTCAAGCAGCTACCCTTTGCGACGAAAAAGGGAGGTAATGGTCTCAGGTGATGTCTACTCTCCAGCTCCTTAATTGAATGAGTGAGCTAGGTGCTCGGCAAGTGTAACGGGGTGACTAGAACCTTATTAAACACCTGCATGTCACCCATCAGGCCCTGACACTCTCCGCCTGTGAATGGAGCAATTAGGTCGGCCGAACAGGGATTTTTCAGCCTCTCTAGCTGCTCTCCTCTTTTACACTACAGCGATTCGCTTCCTTCTGCCAAGGACAACTCGGAGGTCCATGTTTACTAAGTGCCTCAGAGTCCCAGTGCTGTCCTGGGATCACTTCCCCTGTCCATATATCTTAATTGTTTTAGAGAAGACTGCCCAACTCCACTAATAGACATCCACTGCCTCGTAGAAGCTACTTCCACTAGTTCCAGTCCCACTCGAACACACCTGATCCACTTAATGAAGCTATTCAGCAGCATCAGTGCATTAGAGGCAAGATCGCATTACTGTTGCAGATGAACTCTGCTGGAGGACTGATATCCACAGTCACTTTGAGGCCAGTTTCCAGACTAAAACCCAGGGTCTGTGGGCTAGTTTTATACCCTATGCATCATGACTGTATCTAGATATGCTGGCTGGATTCTATTTACACTGCAGATGAGATCTTCCTTGGTGAGAACATTATTTACATACATGCACATAAATTTACTATCAGGACAAAAGTATTGGGACACCTGCTCATTCATTGTTTCTTCCAAAATAAAGGGTATTAAAAAGAGCTGATCCTGATTTTGTTGGAGTAACTGTCTCTACTGTCCAGGGAAGAAGGATTCCAACTAGATTTTGGAGCAGGGCCTTGCTCAATAGCCCGACAGTGGCAGCTTAACAGATGCAGGTATTGAAGCCACAGCAGTCAATAACCCACTGCCATATACATTTAGCCATTCAACAAATCTTAACAAATCTCAGACACAAGCTCATGTTTTTTTTGCAAAAAGTGTTTGGTCAGTGATGATAAAATTGAGCTCATCATGGTTGCACACTGTAAATTAAGATTTGGTTGGGCTGTAACGACAGGACCCATTTGGGAAGCCCACCTGGGTCCCAGGAACAACATATGTACAAACCCATTCAGAGCCTATGCCCACCTGGAACCCTCTTAGCCCACCTTACACCCATGTGAGTGTGGTGTGGGGTTTGGACTCAAGTGCAGTTGAAATGTTTACTTTATTATTATTAAATGAAACTACCCCTTTTATGGTGTGTGCTTGGTGAGATTGATGACTGTTGGGCTTGAACTCCCAACCCTGGTAATGGGAACCCAGTGTACTTCCACTGCACCACCACAGCTGTGAGAGGCGGCTATAAACACTGTTTATAAGCAATATAGAAAAACGGCGGGAAAACAAACCAGGAGTGGTGTTTACTCAAACAAAAGACAACAACTCAAATGCTTTTCTTCACTGTTCACAACTTAAACCCACTGTTACCGTTCACCCCTCTACAAAGGTGCGACGGGGAAGTGTGTTTGGCTGGGTGTATTTATACCGTTCCACACAGGTGGGTCTGGTCAGCGTTGATTACCGCTGGAGATTCTGGGGCTTGGAGTTCTTTGCTCCAACCCCACCAGCTTTCATACTTTGGTGGCCGGGCCCCCTGCTGGTGGCGGACGGTACACGCTGCCTGCTCACAGTGAGCCCCACAAGAGCATATTGGCTGGTGTGTAACTAGGCCATCATCTTCAATTTAACACACTGGACTTAGAAAACAGACTTCATTTACACTGAAGTCTTTTTGTTTTAATATCAAATGATAACATAGCAATAATGCAGCTGAAAGCGGCAATATGAGGGGTCCAAGCACTTTTTTTAGAATAAAGGTATCTTTTTATACTATGTGATAATCGGAAAAATATGCACCATATTGCTTACATGAGCCACTTTTGCAATGACACTCGATGCAGAATGCAGATTCACTCCTAAGATTTGACTTCCAAGCTATTATTTGGTAGTAGGTGCTTGGACCCTTAAAGACATAAAGGATTATTAAATTATATTAAAACACCCCCTCTTAGTGTCACAAAACTGATGGAAATGAACATTTTGCCAAGGTTTCTCTGAGCAACAAGTTGAGAATCTTGCTGTTATTGCCGACAAGCCCTAAAACTCGTCTTAGAGATTGTGAGTTTTCGTCCTAAAAATCAGCTCCAAGTTGAATAAAAAAACACAGTTCCTCAACCTCTTGACCTGAGAAGCTGTTCTCAATAGGACACGTAATGGACGGTTGTGCTAAACAGCATGTCTTTAAACTGAAAGAAATGGTGGAAAAATAAAAACTTCAAAAAGTGACCTCAGCTGTTTAAACGCTGGCCTTTAGGAAGGTGCTCTGTCTAAATGAAAAGAAGTCTGTTCAGAAAATCTGCCCTTGCAATTGTGCAGCATCAGACGTCAAGGCGAGGAAATGAATGAGTCATACACACACAAACACCAGAGATGGCCTGCTCACGGCCACATCTCATGCTTGAGATTAATAGGCCCGGAAGTGTCGGGCACTAGCAGAGGGACACTGTCACTGGTTGAAGCCGCTGGACATAAATCTGCCCACTGCAGTTTTCCTGCTGTTATTTAGATTCCTGCTCATTTCAGAGACAACCTCTGCCACTCTCCGCAACTCTCTCTCCTCTGACATTTAGCATCAAAGGCAGCCTTGGCCCTGACACCAGCCCTTATGCATGTCCCCTCGGCTTCCTTCCCTCTCGCCTCTGATCTTTGCGCTGAGTGGCATGTGTGCGTACGGGCCGAGCGTGGAAGGAGCTGTAAGTAGCTGAATAATGTGTGACCTTGTCAAAGCTCTACACCCCCAAGAGATTACACAAATGCCCGTTATTACTGTGGATTATCTGCAAGTGTCATAAAACTGCCCTGACATTACCAGATAAATCTCAACAGATGACTACATGTCCTCCAAACAATCCAGTACATCCAGCAAAAGTGTAAACCCCAGCATCTTCAGCACCCAAGAAGTATATGCTCATCATCTCAGATCCCAAGTCTCCAGCAGTGGACACACATTTTCTGCACAATACAACATGCCAGAATTATTCAACCCCCTTAAATCATCACAGTAGGTTACACCCAATTTTAATATACAGAGGTTCTGCAGACTGTGGTTTCTCAGTCTCAGTAGAATTGTGCCTCTGGAAGGCGATGACTGCAAGTGAAGTCAGATTTATTTGTAGAGCTTTTTACAACTGTTGTCGTCACAAAGCAGCTTTACATAATTAGTAATTAGTAAAAGACAGAGACAAAAAGAAGAAAGAATAAATAACATAATACGTGAAGGATCAAAGACCCCCAGTAAGCCCCAACGAGAACCTCCCTCAGAGCTGGAGGAAGAAACCTTGGGAGGAACCAAAACTCACAAGGGGGACCCGACCCGTCCTCCTCTGATCAGAACTATTTATAAATTATTGACAAAAATTACCAAATCAGATACAGCAGATAGTTAATAGTGGTGATATTAATAGTGCAGATAGTTAAGAGTTCATTTAGGTTTAACATGGTCATTAAACAGGTAGCAGTGGTAGGAGGACTGGTAGGTGGCAGCTGGTCTGACGCAGGTAGAGGGGACCTCAGCGAGCAATCTTCAGCAGGTCGGGCTGGGTGGCCATTTACTTGGAGAAGGTAAAGAGAGAGAGTTAGTTACTGGAAGGTTAAGTAAATTCCAGCCCCAAACAATTAAAACTTTGGCTGAAATAACATCTGATGTTAAAGACTGAATATGTATTTATAACATGGAAGGTTTTAGTGTGCATGTATGTTTGTATCTATGCCTGATTTCTTTTGAATAAAGGGGTACCAGTCAATCCCCCACTTTTTGTCCTCTTTTAAATTGTCATTTATCATTAGCTGGTTGTTTGTAAGGAAAAATCTAAAAAGCTCAATAATCACACTCACAAAAAAATCATCGGTCTAGATTACAAATGACCTTCTATGCGTTGTATGTGAAAGAAATGATGGGGTGAAATGTGTAATACTTAATAAAACCTTAATCTCTCTTTTTACCTTCTCAGAGTAAATGGTCACCCAGCCCGACCTGCTGAAGAGTGCCTGCTGAGGTCCCCTCTGCCTGCGTCAGACCAGCTGCCACCTACCAGTCTGACCAGCAGGCCCCCCCCCCCACCACCACCCATACCAGACCAGCGGCACACCCTCCTACCACTGCTACCTGTTTAATGACCATGTTCAAACCCTAATGGACTCGTAACTATCTGCACTATTAATATCACCACTATTAACTATCTGCTGTATCTGGTTTGGTCATTTTTATCAATAATTTATAAATAGTTCTGATCAGAGGAGGACGGGTCGGGTCCCCCTTGTGAGTCTTGGTTCCTCCCAAGGTTTCTTCCTCCAGCTCTGATGGAGGTTCTCCTTGCCACTTTCGCAGTTGGGGCTCACTGGGGGTCTTAGATCCTTCATGTCTTACGTTATTTCTTTTTTTTTTGTCTCTAAAAGATTACTAATTACTAATTGTGTAAAGCTGCTTTGTGACGAGAACAGTTGTAAAATGCTCTACAAATAAATCTGACTTGACTAATAAATAAATAAATAAATTACAGTGAAAGCAATGGAGTGCACTGAGCATCCACTAGAATAGCTGCATTTTACCAAAAAACCCCCAAAACAATATATATATATATTAATATTTTGTGGTGTTTGGTGGTCCTGCCCAGATGGTCATTGTTGGGTGTGTTGTGTGGCACACAGACAATAAAGAAGGCAAAAAATGACAAGCACCCTTCCAAGCAGAGGAACAGAAGAATGAGAAAAGTTTGGAGACGTTATATTAAGTCCATCGCTGTCAGGAGTAGCCAGAAGATGCCCACAGGGGACATCTTGTCTCGTTCTCAGAGAGTGAAATGCAGTGTCTTGTTTCATCTGCCGTGGAAGTGAATTAGCCTCTTATCTGCCATCTCCTCCACAGATATGGAGACGGGAGATCAGAGCTCATCCCTTTAGCGCTTACCTGGGATTCGACTGAGACAACTGGCAACTCTTACAGCGTTCTTGCTTACTGGCTCAGATTTACAGCCCGAGTACAGAGCCGCAGGAAGGAGTGGGATATATGAGGAATAATAAGAAGCTACAGTCATTACGTCCACCTGACAGCACATCTCCTATTAAAGCCAGGAATCAGCCAGGCTGGGCCTGAGCGCAGGGCTGATGTTCCTAGCTCAGCTTTATCAAATCATTCCACCAAACAAACACTCAAAAATGAAGGTACTAAAAATGGTTCCTTGAATGATGCCTGTTGGTTCCTTAAAGAACCATGTTTGTGTGAGAAGAACCTTTTAGATGGTATAAAGTTCCTTTATACATTAAGTGAAGGTTCTTTAGACCTTCAAAAGGTTCTTTACTTTCACACATTTCTGTTACAAACATGGTTCTTACATGGAACCGAAACCTGTGTGGATCTTAAGGCTGGTACTCTGTATTTCCTGTCCATCAGCCTTCAAATACTCCATGTCACTTCCCTTTTACCCCTAGCCTTTTACAAACAATTAGGGCGGCGTCACTTAATATGGGGGCTCGTCTGGGATCTCTACTATATGTTCAATTTTTTGCAGTCGGCCCTTCTAATGAATGCATTCACTTATGTTATTTTAAGTTGCACCCATTGCTGACACAGATGTGCAAATGCACACACACAGCTTGTACTGCCAATAGACTAGGACTTATTGGATCAGACAAACATGAACCTAATGGCACCATGCTGCCTATTGCCAGGTGTGGGCTAGTGGGGTATAAAGCCCCCCAGCATTGATCATTGTTCTCTGGAATGATGGTGCTGAACTAGGGAGTTGAGGATGAGGTGAGGTGGTGATCATCCAATGTCCTCACTAATGCTCTTGTTGCTGAATGCAATAAATCAAACCTCACAGCAATGTTCCTCCAAAATCTAGTAGAACGTTGTCTTCCCTGGACAGTAGAGACAGTTACTCCAACAAAAGCAGGATCCACTCCTTTTAATACCCTTGATTTCAGAAGGAACGATGAATGAGCATGTGTCCCAATACTTTTGTCTATATAGTGTATTTTCCTGGTGTTTGAAGCTGAGTATGTGATGTTCACTGTGAAATATTTACAGATGGTATTGTAGTAGTAGTGTTTCCGGTCCTTTTCACCACTCTTAGCTATCAAGCCTTTAGGAAGTTTAGAAAGGATTCAAATCCCAACATCTTGTAGTTTCAAGATCCATGTTAAAAAATAGAAATTCAGAAGCTTTTATCAGAGTGGTCAGTTCAACCCCAGGTGTTGACTATACCAGGGGCTTTGGATACAACCAAGTGGGCTGTTTTTTTCTGACAATGCTTCTGTGGCTGGCCCTGGAGAGACAGATGGCCTGGAAGCCCCATCTGGTGAAAAGCATGAGGTAAGAGCTATCTTACCTTGTTATGAGCTCCTCTGCTAAGTCTGTTAAGTCCGATAAAATAAGCTTAGCACGGCTCCAGTTGAAACAAAAGACATGCTGAAAGACGTCAGGCTGAGTTTAAATATAAACTGGCTATTCGTAAGATGGCGCTGGAGGCTGGGAATGGGAATGGGAAATACATTTGCGTGAGCTGGACCTTCAGGCAAAGCTTCTGTTCTACTGCTGTAATTCTGAGTACATGTACATCTGATTTGACTGAGCATATGGCTTAGATCTCTTCTTTTTGGGAGAGCGTAGTGGACATCTACTTCAATGTCCTAAGTTAGTAGGAAAGGCACAGGGCATCCACAAAAGGTCAACTCTGTCCTTTAGTGAGAGTCTGCAACATGATGTGGTAAAGGCTACAATTCTAAGCAACATATATGACCACAGTGTACCCCAAGAAATTCAGAACAAAAGATATTTAATACATACATATAATAACATTCACAAGGAGCTTCTGTCCACTGGTGGTGCGGTTTTGCCAAATACACAGACTCAGCCTGCCATGCACTCAAAGAAGAATTGAGAAAACAGTGGCGCCAAAGCGTTTTGCTGTTCTCCCTTATGGAGCTTCTAACCAAGGATTTAATGGATGGAAACTCCTGCAGAAACGGAAAGAGCTTAACATTCTACTGTGAATGTCAGGGTAAGGTAAGGGTTAGGTTAGGTTTAGACTATTTTAGCTTATTGTTAGGTTAGGTTAAGTTGATTTGGATGACTTATGAACAGATACAATTTTAATAATCTTGGACGTTAGTAGAGTTTGTTGGGAATCTTTTGGATAAGATGCTTCAGAAGTTACTGATTTTAGTGGGTGGTGTGGCGTGATGGATAACACCACTACCTGCCAGTGTGCTACCACACCACGTGTGAGACTGGGGTTCCATTCCCGGTCTGGGAGACTATGCAGCGCTACACCAATAAGAGTCCTTGGACTCCTAACACTACATTGGCCCTCCTCTGTAATACAAGTAACCGTGTAGGTCGCTCTGGATAAGTGCGTCAGCTTAATGCCATAAATGTAAATTTTCTACTTTCTTTGTTTTGTACCCAAATGAGTTGTAATGTACTTGAATAAACTGACCATTTCTGTTGTGTGTCAAGCAGTTATTTTAAACTAGCTAGAGAAGAGTACTCCTTTGATGGTTGAGCTAACCCAGTACAGTCCTGTAATGGAAAAGTGGAAATTGGAAAGGCGAGGTAAACAGGACCAGTGCTAGCTGACCGGTTTTGGACGGAAGTGTTAAGTCACTTGGAGCTGACCAGTCATTCATTTTAGCTGATGATTCGGTGGTTCATATGCAGTATGTCAGTGTTTAGAAATGAACAGTATTAAAGCTAAGGATATCCTGATCAGGCATGCTGCCAGGGATTTCGGGCCCCATAAAAAGATATTATACTGTCTAACAGTTTTTAATAAATTTTTTAGGGCCCCTTTCAGTCACAGGCCCTTAGAATTGTCCCGACTTTTCCCCCCATATGGCATCCTTGATCCTAATCCTGTTGTTTTGCCCCTTGATCCAACACTACTCCAATCTAGCTGCCTTCTCTCCACGCTGTTCAGTGCTGGTTTAGAACCATGGCAGGAGTATATTTTTTCCCTAACCTGATTGTAATAGTATTGAGCAAGTGCAACAGATCTGGGTTGGTTTGGTGTCGTGGTCAAAAACGTCATAAAAGAAACAACAATCAGGAGGGAAGCAGCTCAAATGCAGTCAAAGCTCTAGAACCACAGGTATTACGTTCTGGTTGATGTTCCACTTTACAGTAGTTCCACACTGAAGACTGTTAACTGCTTCTGAAAACACTCCTCATTGAATTGGGGGGGGGGGGTAATGTCCATTAATATTGTATAAAACACCATAAAACACCAGAGGGTGCTCAGCTCAAACACAGCGGTAAAAACAAAGGATCGGAACTTGATCAGGTTTAAAATAGCCAATACTTAATCAATTAAAGTTAAAACACCTGTATTAATGAATCAGTTGTCTGCTGGGTTAACTGTATGTAAGTACAAGGTTGCTCTCTGCTTTGCTTGCCAGATAGAGGTATCCCTTTCAGTTTGGGCAGGATGATAAGCCCAGGCATTTTAGCCTATCTCAGAAGTTTTGGAGGCTTCGCTGGTTTCCTCGTTGCCAGTGGAAAGGTGTCATGATCCCTTTGATGTATATTTCCAGCTTTCATGTTTACCTAAGCTGAGCCACATAAATTGGAAGATGTATTCGATTTATCTGATTTATTCATGTGTCACACTGATGAGGGAGTGTCGGGCCTGTGGTTGATGCTGTCCTTGAAGGAAATAAGCAGGGTAAGCCGCCTGAAAGTCGTATGCAGCTTATGGCAGCACAAAATCTGACCCAGGCCTGGTAGAATATTGCTCTCTGTTGTGGGATAGGGGTGAGGATCTACACAGACTAGTTAGCATTTCCTAGATGGTGGTGTTTTAATGTGCAGGTGGAGCCCTCAGATAGCAGACCAGCTACGTTCTCGTTACTTCTACTAGGAGTAAAACACCTAGCAGTGCAGTAGGAGTACAGTCAGTGTAATAAGCATCAGTTAGAGCACAGCTAATGAGTGAAACATTTACATTAAAGCCGTTTAGCAGACGCTCACTCCGAAAATACCCCTAGCTAGTTTGTATCGACTAGAGTCCAAAAGACCCCTCTAATTTTAGACTGTACTAAACACAAGTCAATATGGAGACCATAATACTCTACTCTTCACCCAAGTCCTCTCAGAAGAGGAGGGTCTTCAGTCTGGGTTTGAAGACAGCGAGTGTTGGACTCTGGACGCTCGTCTTCTGTGGATTTTGAGGGATGGCGGGTCGAGCCGAACCGTACTTGAAGCTGGAAGGGCTCTTGGTGCAGATCGGCTTTTGACCATCGCCATCAAGTACGGAGGGGCTGGCTGGTCCAGTCTTGGCTTTGTAGACCAGAGTCAGGGGTCTGAATCTGATGACCTGGGCAGCAGCTACAGGAAGCCAGTGAAGGGAATGCAGCAGTGGAGTGAAATGGCTGAGTTTAGGAACGTTGAAGATGACCCGTGCCGCTGCATTCTGGATAAGTTGCAGGGGTCTGATGGTGCGCAGAGGGAAAGCAGCCAGAAGTGAGCTGCAGTGGTCAAGTCTTGAAGTGACGAGAGACTGAACGTCTGAGCACCTGGGCGGCTCTCTAGAGGAGGAAGGGTCGAATTCTCCAGATGTTGTACAGGAGAAGTCTGAGACTGATAACTGATAATCCATGACTACACCAAGGCTTCGTGCTTCTGTAGAAGGAGTGACCAGTGAGTTCTCAAGGATGATTTAAGTACTTAATCCGTTACTAGGTAATCCCTAAAAATGTGTATTATTACTAGTAATACTGGATAATGACTGACTTATTTGCAGCTATTTGTGACCCATTCCCGATTACACTGCATGACTTCTATGATATACTAGGATTATTGTTCAGTATTCAGTAATTATACAAAACACAAACAAACCAAGCAATAGAAAAGGATTGAATTATTCTAAAAAGTTCTAAAATCTCGTTTGGTTCCCTGGAGCACGAGATTAATATAAATTGTTCCCTATAAAGCAATTTGATACCATATTCAGCAAAATAATAAAAGAATAGTCATTTGTACAGTTGCAAGGCTTTGGTTGAGTGCACCTCCAAGCAGAACTCAGATGCTGCTGAAGAATCCCTGACTGGAGTCTCTGGAGAGGAACACTGCGGCTTTATCTTCCTTTCAGAGAGCGCAGCAGAAAGCTCAGCTTTTCACCGGAGTTTGTCTTTCAGTTCCTGAGCTTTTATTTCCCAAACAAAACCATGTGAATGGCAGCAAGAGGGGGAATAATGAGCTGCTTTATGTAACTGCACATTTAAAGTGAACATTTCCCTCTAAGTGTGTGTGTGTGTGTGTGTATAAGAGAAAAAGGACTAGCTTACAGAACCAGCAAAAAGCTCCGGAACTAGAAAATTGTTTTGTGCTTATTTGTTTGTTTTTGTTTACAGAAACTTCATATTTCCATATTTTTTTTAACTAAATGATAATATATATATATATATATATATATATATATATATATATATATATTTGTGATTGCTGACAACACTGGGATTGGGATACTGTTTTTATTTTATTTTAAAAGAACCTAATTTTATTCTATATGTAAATACATTGCTACTTAGATATATGTAAAACATATCATATTATTATTATTATTATTATTGATAGTCGTAGTAGTATTACATAGGTAATGGTGCCTATATGCAGTATGTATATAATCTATGTAGGGTGTCCTATGATTTTGTCCATATATATATATATATATATATATATATATATATATATATATATATATATATATGACAAAAGTATCTGGACACCTGCTCATTCATTTTGTCTTCTGAAATCAAGGTTATTAAAAAAGTTGATCCTGCTTATGTTGGAGTAACTGTCTCTATTGTCCATAGAAGAAGACTTTCTACTAGATTTTGCAGTAGCACTGCTGTATTTAGAGGATTTGCATTCATTGCATTTAGGGACAAGAGCACTAATGGCATCAGGATGTTGGATGATGATCACCAACCCACCCACCTCTTCATCCTCACCTCATCCCAAAAGTACTGGATGGAGCGCCACCACCATCATTCATGAGAACGCAGTTCTTCCACTGCTCCACAGCTCAATGCTGGGGGGCGTAATACCCTTCTACTAGCCCACGCCTGGTATCGGCATGGTGAAGGGAACTACTCCTGCAAAGAGTCCTATTCTATTGGCAGTGCTTCTCTACGGTGTTGTAAGTCTGTGTGCATTTGCACACCTGTGTCATCAATGGGTGCAGCTTAAAGTGGCTGAATGCATTCATTAGAAGGGGTGTCCACAAATATGTGGGATACACACACAATCACACCCTGGCAAGAAGGGGTTTCCATTCCCAGACATGCAGCAGAGAAGCCAGAGCTTTCCAGGTATACCAGAGATCAGCATTTCGCAGCAGTGAAATCAGGAGGTGAACGGATTTGTGCATTAATCACCACGCTGCCTCATTCCTGAGAGTGGGAAGAACTGAGCAAGGCCGTTTCTATTCCCGTCACCCCATTTTTACCCTTCCCTACTGTATTGTAATCTTTTTTATTCCGCCTTAAGCTAATTATATTGACCACCTCTTCTTCAGCAAACATCTCTTCATCTTCCTCCTACTCTGCTCCTCTTCCTCCTCCACACTGTCTCTAAAGTGCCTCTGGCAGTCCACACGCGTTCAGGAATCAAACGAGCCGAGGCCCTGTGGACGTACGCACCGCTTTACTTTTCTCCCATTAGGTATTCGCCATCATTTCCCCAGAAGCTCAGGAGGAGAATAGCCTCCTTTGTTTTATATTTAAGTGAATACATCAACATAAAGCTCTCTAACGTGGGGACTTCTGAGGCTAAGCAGGTAATCAATAAACTCTAAACAGAAATACGGTGGATTTGAATGCAAGTGAGTTATTAAAGGTTATAATCTAGGGGTATAATGCTGAAAAATTAGGAGGCCTTAACAAACCATCCACCCGTGAACACCAATTCATCTCTTAGAGCAGGCACATTTATAAATGCACTGTTTTAAATGAAGAAGCATGTCTGAAAGGAAGCGCTCAGCATCCTTTACTGCCCTTCATTTGGAAAAATAAGCCGAAACTGTGCCGAAAGCTTTCAGACAAATTCCTGTAATGTGCAGTAAAACAAGCCCGAAGGTGAAACATGGTTTGTTTAGTCACAGACTGGTGGAGGGAAGCTGTTTTTTTTGGGCAAATGACTTGTTGAGGATACAAAGCAGAACTGTTCAGTCCCACACTCAGGCCCTCCACACACTGTTTTACTGCTCCAACATCTCCAACGTCTCAACCCATTAAAGGCTGAGTAATTAATTGATGATTTGAATATGCAGGGAAGACGCTAAAACATCAAATGCAGAACTGGGACAGAAAATTATCAGGGAAAATATTAAGCTCTGCAACGAAGGGATGGGACTGAAGAACATCTCTGCTGTGAGAAACCCTCATTATTTCCAAAACTTCCAAAGATGAAGAAGAAAAAAAACACCATGCAAAAGTTTGGGTATTTGAGATTTTTGAGAACTTTCACCAAGGTCTCAGACCCTAATTAGCTTTTTATGGCTGTACGAATTTTATCAAATTTAATTCGGCAACAATAATCAATAAAATAAAATGGCTTCAAAACATACTCAGGGATCAAATAGGAAAGTATTTGGAACTGGAAAGTGAAACCGGGGGTTTGCTGGAGTCGGACAGCAGTGAGAGCTGTAAAAGCTAAAATAACAAAACCTGACTAAATAAAACATGGTGATGGTCATGGTGAAATTAAACCCTCCTGCCTCTTTGATCTTATTTACTAGTGATTTCTCTTGGTTTGGCACAAGAATGAAAAAATCTAATCGAAATAAAACTGGTGGAGTTTTACAAGTTTCCTGGGATTGGGGGGTATTTAAGGAGCCTTGGCACTGGCGAATTGCATCGTTTGGTACCTTGAGGTCGTTGGAGAGGTTCCCCATATGACTGGAGGTGTGTTACGGTCAGCTTCGGCTCGGTATCCACGGTTCAGGAGCAGGTCACCCTCCTATACACGTTATCAGCGAGGCTCACTCACTCACTGTCAGGATTCACTGGCTACCCACGTCCCAGCAAGGCAACCCAAGGCGCTCGCAGCAGCACGCTTCTGTTGCAGGTTAGGTCGGCCTTGCCATTTCGTCTAGCTGCTGGTTCTCCAGCTCTCCTTGTCTACGTATTGAGCGCCGCTGGAGTGCCCGCTCGCCATGTTTCGGTTTTGTTCACGTTATTCTCCTCTCACTGCTGCTCATGTTTTTCGTACTCTTGATGTTTTATGTTCGTTTGTTTGAATAAACCCTCTTGCATTGGATCTCTGCGAGTGTTCATCCCTTTGTGTCTGGCCTAGCACGCCATGACAGAAGGTGAAGAAATGCAGTATAACATTGTCAACATTTTGAAGCTCTGCAAACCTTGTCCCAACAACCAGCAACAATTCCCAGCTGCCAAAAACACTCGGAACTTTAAAGTAACTTGTGACCATAAAGCATGACAAGCTATCATTGGAGAAAAAAGGGTACAAAATTTAATGAAAAGAATACCTCTACAACTGTTAAGCACAGTGATGGATCAACCATGCTTTGGGTTGCGTTGCAGCCAGTGGCATGGGGAACATTTCGCTTGTAGAGTGAAGAAGGGATTCAATTCAATACCAGCTGATTCTGGAAGCTAGCATCACTATTCCCAACACTTCTCAGGAAAAGGAAAAGGTAGGGAACTCAAGACTGGAGTCCGACACAGTCAGCTGATGTCCCTGTTCTTACACATCTACTAAACGTAGGAATTAACGAGTGAGTTAAGTTAGAAAAAGTACAAAATATACAGGAATCTGGCCCTCCAGGACAACCCCATCCCTTCCTTTGAAGAACTCAACAATAACACAGGGTAGTTTTACATTTTTCACTTGTGACTCATTGAAGCAAGCAGACAAACTCTGCTTAAAGTCCAGATTGTAACTCAGAGCTGCCCAATACTGGTTCTGGTGTAGAGTTTAGCTCAAATCCTTATCTTAAATCCATCCATCCATCCATCCGTCTTCTTATCTTCTTCCTCCTGGTCAGGCTATTGGGCACAAAGCAAGACTAGCCCATGGACAGGGCACATTCTCGGCGCTCACACCCTGGTGGCAATTTAGCATAGCCAGCTAACCTGCCATGTTTGTTTTTGGGAGTCAGGAGAAAACCCGAGCAGCTGCTCAACATTCTCTGCCCTCCATAAAATCCTCTCAGTACTAAATCTCTCTCTTTTTACCTTCTCTAAGTAAATGGCCACCCAGTCCGACCTGCTGGAAGATTGCCCGCTGAGGTCCCCTCTACCTGTGTCAGACCAGCTGCCACCTACCAGTCCGACCATCAGGCCCCCCACCCACCACCACCCATACCAGACCAGCGGCTCACCCTCCTACCACTGCTACCTGTTTAATGACCATGTTCAAACCTAAATGAACTCTTAACTATCTGCACTATTAATATCACCACTATTAACTATCTGCTGTATCTGGTTTGGTAATTTTTATCAATAATTTATAAATAGTTCTGATCAGAGGAGGATGGGTCGGGTCCCTCTTGTGAGTCTTGGTTCCTCCCAAGGTTTCTTCCTCCAGCTCTGAGGGAGGTTCTCCTTGCCACTGTCGCCATTGGGTCTCACTGGGGGTCTTGGATCCTTCATGTCTTACGTTATTTCTTTTTTTGTCTTTTACTAATTACTGATTATGTAAAGCTGCTTTGTGACGACAACAGTTGTAAAAAGCTCTACAAATAAATCTGACTTGACTTGACTTGACTACTGGAAACCCACACAGACAGGAGAAGTTTAACATACAAGGTAAAAACATACAAGGTAAAGTATTGTCCTAAATATCTGCAGGAGCTTCACCATCAAGCTTGTTAGCGCTGGTATGTATATGTGGAAATGTGCACCACTGGCTTTTTTATTGCATTTTCTGACATGAAGAACAGTAATCTGTTTTGAATCAGATCTGGAACCACTTGCAAATGGGGTTTGAATCAGGTTGATCAGATCAGATATGAGTTTTGCCCTGCAGACTGCAGGAAACCGGTCTTGCTCAAATCAGACATACAAGAAATTCATATTAAAGATGCTTGTCTGGTCTTAAAAGACAGATGTGTTGGATCTGAATTTGCCAGGTTTGTAGATAAATGTTTCTGTTGTGTTGCATCTTGACTGTCTTCAAATTTAGGAGTTGTAAAAAAATAGGTCTATGCAGGGTTCCTTGAGTGATGCTGTATGTTCTTTGAGTGTTCCCCAAAAAGCTTGAAAAATGGGTCTGAGTTTATTTAACATTGTTTGTAGAACTTCTAGGTTATTTGGAGGTTCTTTAAACTTTCATGGGCCTTCACACCTCATTCACAAAAAGGGATCCCTAAAGAACCATCCGAAGAACCATTTGTAGCCAATTTTAAGAGTGTTCTAGGCTGTAAGAGACAGTAAGGGTGTTTTCACACCTGCACTTTTCAGTCTGGTTAAGTCTGACTCTGGTTCTTATGAGGCAGTGGTCTCGGCCCTGTCCCAAATAAATCCTGGAGTGGTTCGTGTCTGGTGAGAACGTGGTCTGACCTCATTCAGACCCAACTATAAGGTGTTAGTTTGAGCTAAACAGCTCCCGTAGCCAGATGTTACCTGGTGTACTGCCCAGATAATTATCGTTATTACAGCTATGAACAGAGGCCATCTCTTGTCTACAACAGTCTACAAACTTTTGGACATATTTTGTGGTCAGGAGTTCTGCACTTAAAGTTGGTGCTGCTGGTAGTAAAGCTGTACTATTAGCAGTAAAGTGAAATCAAATGAATCTATTTATTTAGTTATTTATTCAAGCCGACCCACCAAACTGACAAACACGCCCCTCTACAAACCAATGAGTGTCAAGTAAAGAGACAAAAATATCAATCTTGGTTTGGTTCGAAACTCGATTCGGACTTTCAGGTGTGACAATGCCCCAAGACAACTCTAAGCCAATGCTTATTAACCTCAGTTCATAAAAAAAAACATACCTGTACTCATTCTGAACCTGAAGTAGTGTCTGTGAACGACTTCTCCAGCAGATCTCTTTGGTGTCAGATAGAAACTTTCGTATGAAAACTTAAACGTCACCTAGCGAATGCCCTTGACTGGCCTGAATCGCTGTGCATTGACAGAAGCTAAGAAGCTAAGTCCCTACTGTGGCTTAAGGCACCCGTACACTTCAAACAAAACCGGCGTGTTAAAGAACGAGGATGACTTTGGAGCAAGTGAGAAGACAAAAGGAGATCTCAGTGACTCTTGGGGTTCTTACGGTGTGTGCAGGCTGCCAGATAGACCGTCTAAACACTGCAGGCCCTATCTTACACACTGCACAAGGCACAGCCTGATGCTCGGTGCTAACTTACACCCCATCGAAAAGTCTACTTTCACTCCTACCACCTGCATCGTTTAAACAGCAGCGCTGCTTAGCCATATATCTACACTGATGGGCACGGTGGTCTCAAAATGAGGGGTGTTCAGGTCAGTTTCTGGAGTCTTTCTGTGTATCTTAGCAGTGGAAAACACAGCAGGAGCTCCACTGACTGAAAACAGCCTAGGCAGACGTTCGTCAACAGTCAGATGTTCGTTGCTATCTCGGCAGTGAATTGTCAACACAGTTGCGTGCAGCCCGACTCACACATGGACACGAAGAAGGGCACGAACCCTTACTGCGTATCAGTTGGCAGCTATGCAAACCATTACATCAACATTATATTCCTGGTGTAAACAACCTGCTCGCACACCTTCACAGCGTGAACAAGCAGGTCAGTTTCCTCTGCTGAGAAGCGTTGGACCCAAATACAACCAAACGTATCACAAGTGTTTCTTCTGGTTATAAGGTTCGTAGATAAAGATTCTGTTGTGTTGCATCTTAACTGTGAAACTCCTATTTTAACTGGGTTAATCTGAATGTCTTCAAATGTAGGAGTTGTAAAAAAAATAGGTCTATGCAGGGTTCCTTGAGTGATGCTGTATGTTCTTTGAGTGTTCCCCAAAAAGCTTGAAAAATGGGTCTGAGTTTGTATAACATTGTTTGTAGAACTTCTAGATTATTTGGAGGTTCTTTAAACTTTACACCGGCCTTCACACCTCATTCACAAAAAGGGATCCCTAAAGAACCATCCGAAGAACCATTTGTAAGCAATTTTAAGAGTGTTCTAGGCTGTAAGAGACAGTAAGGGTGTTTTCACACCTGCACTTTTCAGTCTGGTTAAGTCTCTGACTCTGGTTCTTATGAGGCAGTGGTCTCGGCCCTGTCCCAAATAAATCCTGGAGTGGTACGTTGGACAGAGAACAAGCGCTGGACAGCCAAATGTATCACAAATGCTTCCTCTGGTTATAAGGAACCAATGCCAAGAAGTACCTCCTTAAGAGCTTCATAATAACCAAGGAATTGATTTACTGTAGATCCAATCTGTCGAAATCTGTAGGCCGACATCACGGCATAGTATACACTTCACTCAACACACAAGCACATAAGGTTCTATTCAGTACTAAAAATGTTACTTTACTGACAACACTACTGCAGCCCCTTTTGGTTCTATATAGAACCGTTCTCCAAACATACTATCCATAACAGGTTTTCCTTTTTTATTTGAAGAGGCATTTAATCACTGGCTTCACAAAATAAGGTTTGAAGAACCACTTTTTAAATGATGTACTTGAACTCCCTTTATAGAGCAGCATCATTAAGGGCACTAGTGGCTTAGTGGTTAGAGCACTAGGCTATTGAGAACAGGGTTGCGGGTTCAAGCTGCCACTGGTGGGCCCTTGAGCAAGGTCCTTAATCCTCTCCACTCCCCAGGCTCTGGGCATGTGTGTACACTGTGTGTGTGTATGTTTGCTCGCTAGTGTGTGAGTGTGTGTTCAGGTGTGGATGGATGGGTTAAAGGTGGAGGCTAAATTCCATCTGTGTTCAACACTGATGGTGAATATGGGTGTCTTCTCAGCAGCTTCAGAATCATGGTGATGCCCCTCTGACGGTAACAGGGAGTACAGGGTGTAACAGTTGTGGTACTGCTTGGCAAGGCGCCAGACACATCACCAGTGTGGTTACAGCTGCTCGACACCTGTAGTAATATCAGATGCATCTAGATTGAATTAAGAACACATATACACACACATGGACAAAATTGTTGGTACCCTTGGCAAAAAGTTCCATGTTTGTCTCATCTGTCCATATGACATTCTCCCAGAAGCTTTGGGGCTTGTCAACATGTAGTTTGGCAAATTCCAGTCTGGCTTTTTTCCTCCTTGGTCGTCTCCCACGAAGTCCACTTTGGCTCAAACAGTGACGGATGGTGCGATCTGACACTAATGTTCCTTGATCTTGAAGTTCACCTTAAACCTTTTTAGAAGTTCTTCTGGGCTCTTTTGTTACCATTCGTATTATCTGTCTCTTTCATTTGTCATCAATTTTCCTCCTGCGGCCACGTCCAGGGAGGTTGGCTACAGTCCCATGGATCTTACATTTCTGAATAATATGTGCAACTGTAGTCACAGGAACATCAAGCTGCTTGGAGATGATCTTATAACCTTTACCTTTGACATGCTTGTTTATAATTTTCTTTCTAATCTCCTGAGACAACTCTTTCCTTCACTTCCTCTGGTCCATGTTGAGTGTGGTCACTGCTGGATGTACTGTGTAGCAGTATGGATGTGACAAATAAACCTTGAACTTGAATGTGAAGAAATCTAAATAATTACCAACCCCTACAGTACAACGCAGAGAGGCCTGTAACACACTAAGGTTAGGGCACAGGGCTTCTGTACGAACTGGTGGGGTTATTTTTTGGTAATAGAGGTTTGTAAATTGAGTTACGTAATAACTGAAAGTTTGGTCCTCCCCTCCATTACTACACACTATAAAATCGCTCCTCTCCCTTCTTGTTCTCGTGAGGAAAACTCGCACCCCACCACCGCCCCTGCTTCTCCTGATGATCCAATTACTTAACCTCTACCTGGCAAGGGGGCGTGGTCTGACTTCGGGACCCATCATCTCGAAGCCTCCCAAAACTTCAGCCCAAACTTCTCAAGTTCTCTATCCCTGCCTCAGCTAGCGTGGTCCGCACTTCACAAATAACACTTTCGGCCCACCAGCCTGTTTAAGGGGTAAATCAAGTTTTAACGATGCAAAATTCCCTGAATTCCCAAAATTCCCAGCCCTGACGAGTGAACAAGCCTGGATCAGATGCAAATCGGCGTTCCCTTGCTCGCTATTTGTGAACCGTTTAATGACGCGATCCGAGAGCTTATTGATGCCTCACAGACCCTCAAAAGATGTCCAGCAGGCTAAATATCTAGAGCCGTCAGGCAGTCCAAATCCAGTAGTGCAAAAAAGTGTTGTGACTAATGCTGCTAATTCAGCTACTTAAAGTTGTACCCATTGCTGACACAGATGTGCAAGTGCACACATTCACACACAGCTAGTCTAGTCCCTGTAGAGAAGCACTGCCAATAGAATATGACTCTCTGCAGGAGCTGATAGACATGAACCTAGTGGCACCATGCTGTCTAATAAAGCCAGGCGTGGGCTAGTAGAGGGGGATAAAGCCCCCCAGCATTGAGGAGCTGTGGAGCAGTGGAAGAACTGTGTTCTCTGCTATGATGGATGATGGAGCTTCATCCAGTACATTTGTGATGAGTTAGGGAGGTGGTGATCATCCAACAGTCTGACATCTTTAATGCTCTTGTCGCTGAAGACAATCAAATCCTCACAGCAGTTCTCCATCAAAATCAACAAAAAGCAGGATGCTCAATGCCTTTGATTTTAGAAGAAACAGTGGATGAGCAGGTGTCCCAATACTTTTGTACATATAGTCCAGCATGTATCACTTCTCCTGTGTGGTTTTGTGATAATGCATAGATGCATGGTTCCCTCCTGGTGAAAGATCTGGTCATTTGAGACCCCCGGTCACTGATTAGTCAATTAGAGATTCCTTATTATAAGAGAATCAGTAGTGTAGTGTGAACAGTACAGTAGCTGTACATGTTGAAAGTCATGCAGTGCGAACACAACATCATCTGAAGCTGCACCCACCTTTTTTGCATTATGTTGAAGGGCATAATTGAGGACTAATGGTTCTTTCAGGCCCAGAGGGCAGTGAGTGGGCCTTAAAGAATCATTCACTCAGTGAAAAAAGCGGCTTATTATATTTAAATGGTAAAAATCTGACGCCCACGTTCTGATCTTTTGAAATTTTTGTTCTCTGATGGATTTTCTTTCTGAGTAGACTACATTTCAGTGCTGTTCATCACAGAGCTCTAAAGCACAGACATATTTCTCTGTTCTGGAAATGTTCAGGCCACAGATGATGGTCGTTTGTGTACAGTCTCAAAAAAGAAAAAGGTGCCAGAGAGATGGGGTAGAAGAACCAGCTCTGTTCTATAAAGAACCATGTGAGCTGCTGATGGAGTTGAACACATCCTCCACGCTGTGCTGGCTGGACTGAGGGGCGTCCAGGAGAAACCTGGAGGAACCGAGCTCTGTTCTTCAGACTAGCTCACCGACAAGATCTCACTACTTTCTTTCTTCAGAATAAGAAGCTCCTGTTTCTCCTTTTTACTGGATTTATGTTAACCTTTATCTGATCTGATGAGATCTGGAGCTTCTACTGCAAGTGACGCTTTTAAATAATGTGATAAGGTGTCTAAAACCTTAGCATTGTACGGTGTGTGCAAACCTACCTAGTCGGTGAAACTAGGCTACATCTACTTCATATACAAATAATTTGCTATTACTGTTTGCTTGGTTGCTTATTTGCACATATTAGAATCAAACAGACCATAGCACCATTATACAGACTTTAATAGGCTTTCTTATACTAATGGGAATGAGGTTGGAGGTAATATTTAAACACTATCTCTAATTGTATTTCTATAATTAACATTACATTTGTGCAGTTTTCTAGTTTTCCCACAGCTTATCTGCCAAGGCATGTTTGGGGTCAGAAGTTTGGTTCTGTAGTTTTACACTGGAGCTACAAGTAATGGAATCGTAAATCCCACCAGTTAGCATGGAGCTAACTGCAGGCCTAAATCATCACACACTTGCTGGTTTAGCTGCTGTTAATTGTTACTCTTTTTTAATGAACCTTTAACTTTGTAAAATCAATGCAAATGAGTCTTTTCCTGCTGTTTAATTGGCTCATCGCTTGGACTCATCAGGCTCGACTAGCTCTTTGGTCGTCCCACCTCCACCAGGCCCCGGGGTGCTGGGGGGCCAGGTGTCGGTGGAGCAGGGCTAACCCCTCCTGTAGTCCCTAGCCATGTCACGGTCCCTAGCCATGTCGTCCTGCCCGCAGCCACCTCAGTCTGGGTACCTCAGGACAGTAAACCCATGGAGGTGGGCGTGTGCCACCTCACGCCCTTGTCCGCGCCCATGGCGGCGCCCCTCGCGCCCTCCGAAGCCATGGCAGATCCCCAGCTCTGATACAACAGCTAACAGGTGCCAATGCTGACCAGCATGACACTGACACAGAGAGATGTGGGGAGGAAATGGCATCAACCCACCCCTGAGAGACTGCACCAGAGACGTAGGCTAACAGTGTTTCATTGGGCTGCAAAATCCTGTATTAGTATAATGACAGGATTGACTTTGTGAGGAATCAAGAAACTTACTGTTGTAAAAGACAAAACACACGACGGCAGCGAGTGGGTCTTTACAGAATAATGTAGAACAGTATTTCGGGTACATTTCCAATCACCAAGTGAAGTCAGGTAGACCAGGTATTATCAAAGGTGTCATTGGCCGTGGCAAAGCTCTTTGAAACGAGGATCTCATTCTCAATGGTTTTGAACATGACTCTAAAGTTCGGCTTTGATGTTGAAAGCTCTCTGATCTCTGGCCTCTGTGCAAGCACGTCCCATTGCAAATGACTATGTGACTGGTTTAATGACCACATGCCTGCTAACACGGAACCACCTCCGAAAGAAGTGACTGACGTGATGGGGTGGCTTCATTAGAATTTCAGACAGGCCGAGACGGGTCTAATCTTGCTGTCACTTTGGCTTTCTGTTCTTTCAAGGTCAAAAAGAATCATGGGAGACAAAAACTTAATGCAGAAGTCACATTTAGTTAGATATTCATATGGTCCCACAGGCTCAGGACATCTTTGCAAGCCTACAAAGGGCCTGTGGCTGATACCAGTGCCAGTTCTAGCCTTCCCAGGGTCATGTGTAGATGTACAATGTATTACATCTTGAATGACCACATGCCTGCTAACATAGCATGACCACATATAGCGAACACACATGCCCGGAGTGGTGGGCAGCCCTCCATGAGGACCTTGGACAATAAGGATAAGGATGCTAAACCCAGGTATTGAACCCACAACCCTGTCATCATTAGCCTGGTACTCTAACTGCTGAGCCAGCACCGCCCCAAAGCAGACTGGTGTATGCTCATAGTAGAATGGAGGTGTAGTAGGGTGGTGGAACAGCAGCCTGCCTGGTTAGAGTGGGCAATGCTGGGGTTGGGACACATCCTGTCCCCCCGGACACATCCTATTCCATCTGATGTCATCTTACAGAAGGACCTGATACGTTAGGCAGCTGGTGCAGCTAGCATGCTACACGTTAGCTGGCAATGTAGCTAGCATGCTACTCGTAAACCAGAAGAGCTGGTCCACCCCCTTGACTGTATTAGCTATCATGTTAATAGTTAGCCTGTCGAGCTGTTCCCCTTCAATTGTATTAGCTAGCATGCTACTGGTTGCCCAGCCGAGTTGCCTCGCCACCCCCTTCACAGTGTGTTTTATCTAGTGGTAGTTGTTTTTTTTTAAAAATCACTTTATTAATTTATTTGGATCCTAATTATCTGCTGATCTTGCACAAGGTTAGCTCAATAGCGGATAGCAAGTGCATGATAGCTAACCTAACTTTACCTGTTGGTATCAGCAACAACAGTATTATATTGTTAAACCTGTGCTAATATGTGATTCACATTTAATAAAAAAGTTAAATTGTGTGTCCTGGAGTACAGCATTTAGCTGACGCTCTTCTCCAGAGCAACTTACAGAGTACTCGTATTACAGAGGTGGGCCAATGTAGTATTAGGAATCTTATTGGTGTAGCGCAGACCAGGCCTCGAACCCCACTCTCCCACATGGTGTGGTAGCTCACTGGCAAGTAGGGGTGTTATCTGTTGCGCCACACCAACCACCACACAGACCAGCTTTTCTGGTTAACACACCAAATTTGAGTCAAGAAGACCTTGGGATGGAGACGGGAACCACAGATCAGCATTTTAGGTTTTTGGAACAGGATCTATGATCAGACAAGACATGAGGAATACATTGTTCTGACAACAAGTACCAGAGATGGGTTTGGTATAAACTGAGTCAAGGTCGTTCAGAAAAGAAGGTCGTCCTCATTTAGAAGTATAGAGTTTGTTTTTCTTCTAAGTCTGATTTGATATCAGAACTTGCTTTTTAGGTCTTCACTAGAACTTCCAGCAGGACTAGGATCCAACTTCAAACAAAAGAATTCAGCTTTTGCAGGCAGTGGTCATTCTTGTCCCTGACCCAAATCCCAACTGAAAACCTGGGATCTGAGCTGCCTAAAGAGAAAAGTGCACGAATACACTGTTTAAAGCATAAGATCCTTGAAGAACCTTTGAGTGTTCTTCAGTTTAAAACTGTGGAAGAACCTCCTAAGGTGCTTTGAGGAACCTTTAAGGAACCTAGTGCACACCACGCTCCAAGATAGAAAGAGGGAGGGTGGCTTTGGCTGGGTTGGCTTTCCTGTCGTCAGTGTGAGTAGCTAGACCCCCTGTTGGTGCGATGAGTGATGGAAGAAAGGGAGGAGACGGGGTGGAGGTAGATGCAACGTTTGTTCGCCATGGAGTTGGACTGAAAAGCAGGATGAAATAAGGGACTTGAGGGTCAAAAGGAAGAGTTTGGGGCATCATAAAGTTCCTAAAAATGGAGTTATGTAATAACTTAAAGTTTGGGAGAAGGACCATGCACCAACTCCTCCTCCTCTTCATTACTACGCACTATATAGCTGCTCCTCTCCCCTCTCCTTCCCGTGACAAAAATTCGCACCCCTCCGCTGCCCCTGCTTCTCCCGATGGTCTAATTTTATCCATCATCTGCCCGGCAAGAGGTGTCTGGCTTCAGGTTCCATCAGCTCTAAGCCCCCCAGAACTTCAGACCAAATTTCTCGAGTTCTTCTTCTTGCCTCAGTCAAGCATGGTCTTTGCAAACCTCCTTAGGAGGCTCCTCCACAGTTTCAAACATAAGAACCTCCAAATGTTCCTCAAAGTGAAAGCCAGACTCAGGATCTGGAGAGATTTTGTAGGAAGGAATGGGCTCAAATCCTGGGCTCCAAAATTCTGTCTTCTCCTATTCAATCCAGCTTTCTCAGAGGCTGGAAACGTTCTGCAGTAATCGTGACACGTGTTTTTGAAAGAAGTTTTTTTTAATCGTGGATTCATATGGATTTCTTTGCTCTGCTCTGAATGTTCCTACCTTACAGAAATGTTAGTAGCCTCTAGCTTATATAAGATAAAGTCAAAAACAAAAATGCATTGTTTCCAGGGCCTTTTCATCTCATTCTTTATTGAGTGTGCCTGAAATTGTGAGGAGCACTGCATAGTATAATCACCAACACTGATGAATATCAATGAGATAAATCTGATCATGAGGGATGTGCAATTACTCTGTTTATTATTATTTTTTGTACTTAGCATGCATTTTTATGGTTATTTTATATATTCCATTATCTCTACTCATTACCAGTGTGTATTATTGATGTGTTCCCTCCGCTATTTCAGCAGAAAAATGACATGGATTTTTTTTAAATCAATAGAAAATAAAAGGGAAAGAGCAAATTGCAGTCTGGCTGCTTGCTGTGGAGAATGCAAGTTTACTAGTCTGGCTAAGACACCCAGTCAGTTCACGTATACAACAGCTTGGTGTCCCTGCTGCTTGCCCACCGAGACCCTGAACTTCTGAAAAACAAGGAAAGATTTACTAGTTGTGTAAAAGCAGGCCTGTCGTGATAATGATCTGTACAACACTGATAATTTCTGCTGACCTCCATATCGGCCATTGTGTTTACTTGCGTGTATTTCATACAGTCACGCTATTCTGTTTATTCCCTGCTCTGTCGCTACCTGATTCGCGTCCCCTACCCAATTTGTTCCAAGCATGTGCTTGCATGTGTAGTGCAAATTGGTCAAGGGCTCGGATCAAATAG
The DNA here is from genome assembly GCF_030463535.1 of Salminus brasiliensis. Lineage (NCBI taxonomy): Eukaryota > Metazoa > Chordata > Actinopteri > Characiformes > Bryconidae > Salminus > Salminus brasiliensis. The sequence goes on along the minus strand of NC_132882.1, from coordinate 5,012,983 downwards.
GGTAGCAACAGTGTCAAGTCTGCGATGGTGGTGTTGCTGTCCTCGCCTGCTAACTCAACCTCCCTACTCTTCACTAGCAGGCTAACAGGAGATATGGCAGCAAGGATAGCCAGCCTTGACTGTCTTTGTTTAGCTGCTTCACAATGAAAGCCAGCGGCATCGACCAGGGCTAGGACATCCTGAGCTTTTCTGCTTAACATATAACATAAATTATATATAGCTATAACAGTTAGTGGAGCAGCTGTGTGGCTGGCTGGCTAATGTAAGCCAATCTGCACTGAGCCACCCTCCTGCCTAACAAGACACGACTATCACATTCAAATGGCTAACTAACTTTAGCTCTATACTATTCTGTGATCATCTGTGGGAAATGGACTGCAAAGTGCTCTAATGGATCACTTAGCATTCAATAATGGACCTCCCCAGCGTTCAATACACATGTGAACTGCGGATTAACTGCCATAGTTTGGTCATAATAGTGTGAAATGCAGTTTTACTGCTTCGTTTTTTTAAGCAGTGCACAGACATTTGTAACTTGTATTCCAATGCAGGATATTGAAATGACACGTGCCTGTGTTGCGTCCATAAAACAACAGGTATCGCAGGAAGGTTCTGGGCATAGAAAATATGCGGCCAGCCTGTTAGCTAATAGCTGCAGAAGACTGCAGAACTCCAGCCAGTCTCCCTCTGCTGGCCTCAGTGGGGAGCTCATGCATTGGTCATGTATTCCAGTGTGCATGGGATAAGCTCCGCCCTTCACCTGAGGCTCTTCTTCAGCCCACAGGTGCATGATTCATGATTGGACTGATTGGGACTCCTCTTAAGCACCTCTTAAGGTTTGGGTTCTCTGGGTTAAAGTCACTGTTATCCCACCAATCTCTGATGGGCTTACCTTACCTTACCTTGTTGTAGGTTCTGGTTTTGGACCCTCTGCCTTGTTCTCTGACCTTGACTATGGATGTGCCTGTGTTGACCCCGCCAGCCTATTTCTTGACCTCTGCCTGTCCTGATGATGAGTATTGTTATAGCTCTTAAAAAGTCTCTGTACACATGCAGCCTGCCGAAACCCATATGTTACAGCTCAAATGGACTTTTTCATTTAAATTTTCATATTCTAATTTTTAAAGATCAAAAGTTCATTGATCTTTAAAGGGTATAACTGCATTGTATGCCATTATATTATAATTATATCAGTGGTATAAAATGCCCTTAAAATTACAGTAATATTGTCTATCCCAATTATTTCTGGAACAACATATCGTCCAAAAAAATAAATAAGTTAGGCATTGACAGGCCTAATAAAATGTGCTATCTAGGTTCTAAATTCTGTAATTGTTTTGCTATAAATACCATAGTACTTATATTAATTAACCAATAGTTATTCACAATTATATTCAGTTTTTCTTCACCTAATATCTTTATTTTTCCAATCTAAAACCTAAAAGTTGACTAATGTTACTATTTTTAAATAGAATTAAAAATATTTAAAGTTGTTCATATTATTTATTAAATATTTAGAAATTCTTTTTTTGATTTAATATCTATTTATACAAATGTGTAACTCTATAATTACTTGGACATTAAAAATACCCATAGAAAAGTGTGTTTCTCTCATCCAAACTTTAAAACTGGTTGGGTCTTAAAACCTCACAGAAAGGTGCTTCCCTGGGAGCGCAGATGCTGGACCCAGGACTCCTCATTAAAAGCCTGGTTTTGGTCTCCGCACGGTCGGCACCAAAGCTCTGTTAGACCCCTGAAGAAATGAGGGTGCAGAAGATGAGGGATGAGTCATGACATCTCTCTTTAGCGTGGACATGCTAAGCCATTAGAGAGTTCAGCAAACGTTCCGTCTCTGAAAGCAGCTCCATCCACATCCACCCAGCAGTAGAAGCACGTATTTCAGCCTGTTTTGGTGTGGAAAGAAAGTTTTAGGCTCAGCCTGGGATTTGGTGCATGTGGCCATTAGTGTCTATCAATCAGATGTAGTGGTTTCAGAACTGTCTCGGTAAGGGAGCTTTAGCAGAGTGTGCATTGTGACTGCAAAAAGTCATGTAATGGTTATAGAACACACTCTTAAACATTACACCGCCAATAGTTCACTTATGGTTTCCTAAAGAACCTTTCAGTGCATGGGTTTGTAGTCTTTAAACACTTCAATGTGAATGTGTTGAGCTGCTAGCGAGCAAAGTGGAGAGAAAAGAGAGGTGTGAGAACCTGTGAAACCTATTCCTACATGTCCACAAAGACAGCTGTCCTGAGATACAACCGAAACCTGCAGCTTTCATCGTGGCAAAAGAAGATGCTACATTAAAAATGACTATTTAAACAGAACACATGATAAAATTATTAATAATAAATATTAATAAATTAATACATTTCAATTAAAATACATGTAAATAAATGGCATCAGAGCCACACCGCTGTCCATCAAGGCTGAATTTGAAGCAAAGTGCCACATACATAATGTTTTATCTTTGGAAATTGTTGACAAAAGATAACATGACTGGGCCTTTGGAGAACTGGTGATGGTTGAGCTAGCATGACCTGGCCAATAACCCTTTCCACTTGGTCAGAAGGCCCTTCAGTTAAACATATTTCCTTCAGTAGATTTTTGATAGTCATATATATATTCACCTGAGGCTCTTCTTCGGCCCACAGGTGCTGTTCATGATTGGACTGATTGGGACTCCTCTTAAGCACCTCTTAAGGTTTGGGTTCTCTGGGTCAAAGTCACTGTTATCCCACCAATCTCTGATGGTCTTACCTTACCTTGCCTTACCTTACTTTGTTGTAGGTTCTGGTTTTGGACCCCCTGCCTTGTTCTCTGACCTTGACTATGGATTTGCCTACGTTGACCCTGCCAGCCTATTTCTTGACCTCTGCCTGTCCTGATGATGAGTATTGTTATAGCTCTTAAAAGGTCTCTGTGCACGTGCAGCCTGCCGAAACCCATATGTTACAGCTCAAATTGACTTTTTTTTATGATATTTAATTTTTCATATTCTAATTTTTAAGGATCAAAGGTTAATTGCAGTTAACTGCATTTGAAGCAAAGTGTCACATACAAAATGTTTTATCTTTGGAAATTTTGACTTAAAACATTAATAGTTGACAAAAGATAACATGACTGGCCCTTTGGAGAACTGGTGATGGTTGAGCTAGCATGACCTGGCCAATAACCCTTTCCACTTGGTCAGAAGGTGCTTCAGTTAAACATATTTCCTTCAGTAGCTTTTTGATAGTAATAAATATAATGACCACCTACCTAATAGTGGGAATAACCACTAATGTGGAGTGGACTGTATTAGGTGAGGGAAGGTGTTCACTATAGAGGTACATCGACCGGCCTGTGGGGCACCACTGTTATGCTGTTGAAGGCAATCAATGTGTGAGAAGTCCATTCTCTGTACTTGATTAATACATCTGCTCTACAACATCCCACGATGGTAGCGGTTTTCTAGATGCTACCACCCTTCCCTATTATCATGTCAGTCAAATTGCATCCTTTGCCCACGTATGATGTTTGACTGGTGAGCTGCCATATTTCCAAGTGCAGCAAACCCTGTTACTTGGCATCTGTGATGTCCTGGGCTGAGTTTATTCCAGGTCAGGGGGGCATAATATCCTGATATGACTGTGACAGTGGGTGAATGATGGAGTATCTTGAAAATGGCAAACTTTGTGGGATGTTCTGGAACCACCATAGTAAAGGTGTACCAGTCGTGCCCCACTGGTTATTGATGCCAGAAGGGAACGATGACCGTCTGGCGGCTCTGGTGCAGAGCAATCGCCACACCACTGTGAAGCAGCTTAACCATAATGAACACCTTCCTTTAACTAATACAGTCCATACCACGATGTCTCGCTAGTGCCATCTGAGCCAAGGGTGGTTATTACCAGTATCAGGTAGGTGGTTATAATATATTGATTTGACTGTATGTGAAAGCTAATGAAGGAAAAATGTTCAACTGAAGGACCTTCTGTTGTGGAAAGGGTTACTGGCCGGGTCATGCTAACTCAACCATCACCAAATTTCCAAAGGCCCAGTCATGCTTTTGCTTTAGTTCGCAAAATTTGAATGAAATTCTTTGAGTTTCAGTGGAAATTCATGTATATACGCCACAAAAGTCAATAGATAAAGCATTGTATATGTGACATTTTGCATAAAAATCAACATTGGTGAATTCTGACACATGAATTTGCACCCTCAACCAATGGTGTTAATGCTTTGGCTGTGAATGGATGTAGGCTTCCAATAAAAGCACTTGGAGAAACACCATGGTTGGAAAACAAAACATGTAAACGTGTTTTGGTGGATAGAGAAACATGTAGGAAAGAGAAAATCATTACTGTAATATAGAATAGAAGTCCTATAGCCTGTAGACCTACAGCTCCCGCAATTTCTTATTTAATCTAATCAGCCATAACATTAAAACCAGGTAAACAGATTACATGTGAGTATCCATTGATTACCATTGATTATCAGCATGTTTCGCTGATGTCTCATTTTGGATGGCAGCTCATCACCTCAAGGCTAGACTGTTGTCCATCCCTGGATCTGCTGGACTTCATCATGATCTTGCCATTTCCTGGTCACTCCAGTCACTGTTCTCAACTCATGTTGCGAATCTGACTCGGCCATGCAGATTTCTCCTATTCAACATCTGGAGAATTCAGCCTTTCCTCTCCGGAGAGGCCTCCCAGATGCTTGTTCAGTCTGCCTGATATGTAAATGGAATTACCAGGTTCCAGTGGCTCCTGTCAAGGGGTGGGATCTATATAAATTAGCACAGTCAGATCTTGAAGGTGATGGAGGTGTTGAGGCAGGAAAAATGGTGAGACACTTTGACAAGAACCAAACTGTGATGTTTTAGACGACTGGGTCATCAGAACATCTCCAAAACATCAGGCAGGTCTTGTGGGGAGTTTTCCGTATGTATGCAGTCTTCAGTACATACCTAAAAGTGCTTTGAGCGTTGAGAGCTCATAGGCTCTCAATTGGTCATGGAGGCCCCACCTCACAACTTACAGGCCTTTAAGGATCTGCTGCTAACGTCTTGGTAGACGTAGAGGTCTTGTGGTGTTCATGTTTAGATGGGTCAAAGCTGTGTGGCCTACACTATACCAAGCAGGTGGTTTTAATGTTATGGCTCAATGGTGTATATGGTAATCCTCTGCACTTATACAGCACTGCAAATATACAGCAACTCTCATGCTATCAAACTGAGCATCTTAATTGATTAGTACATGGATTAAAGTGCTAAGATGCTTCACCAGTCTAGGGATTCACCCCCCCACCAACCCTCCTTCATTTCTCTCTCACTTGCTGTTTTTCCCACCGCCGTGGGTCGCCCCCGCTGGTGCGTTGGAGTGTTAAATGAGAAGAGTGTGAGCGAGCTGAAGCTGATCCCTCGCTCCTCTATGATTGAAAATTAGGTCATGATCGTGACTAATTGAGAGGAAGTAATTATCTCACGGGCTCTTGATTATCTTACGTCTTGTTTGTTGTTTTGCTGTCAGACCTCTATTAGCATGTCATTAATTGGCTTACCATATGGACGCTTTCCACACAGGCTAGCACACGGGCAGGCCGATTCCAGCACATTTTGACGAATCCCGTTTCTTTGGTTCACTAAACGTTACAGTGTGCCGCCCCCAATGCCTGTTACGTGGCCGTTTCACACTAATGATGATTGTGCGGGTGGGGGAACACGCTTCTCGCTGCCACAGATCAGCTGATAGCACGTTTGATGTCTTGTTTCCTCAGTCCGATGACGCTGGTGCAATTACCAAAGGGGACAGAGTAGTTAAGGCTTGCACAGAAATGCAAACAGATACGCTCTAATGTGACAGGCTGTGAAATGAAACACATTTATCAAAGTCCCACACGCCCACCCCCCACACCCCCCCTCAGATACCCATTCTGCCGCTGGGAGAGCATCACTGTGTGTTGTGTTGCTCAGTTACTCATCCTTCAGGCTTTGATGTTTCTTACTGTAGAGGTTTCATGCGAGGGGAAGTGCAGAGGAAGCTTTACACCAGCTATTCAGAAACACTCCTCTCTGGATTCAGGACAGCGTGTACTGCACACTCTCTCATGCTGCAGTCAAGCATACTAGCCCTGTCTCAAAGTTCTGCTCTCTGCCTTTCAGAAGTTACCCTCAACTCCTTTTTGTGGATTTTTAATTTTTTTTAGATAATAGGATGACCATATTTTGGCTTACAAAAAAGAGGACACTGGTCACACACACAGGCGTTTTAAGCAAGTCTTCGATGTAGGACCATGGAAAAGTGCATTAGTAGGAGTGGGAGGGAGTTAACCCCTTAATGTAAAAAGGCCTATTACACACTAAGGTGTATTATACAGTAACTACAGGGACATACAGTGGGGCTTAAATCACTGCAAAATCTCTTATGTCAAACCGAACCCCCTACATCTTACTAAGTAGTGGCCACAACTTACTAAATGGTGGCCATGACTTATCTCAGTCTCATAACTCACTAAGTAGTGACCATGACTAAATTATCTTGTTCCCAAGCCTTTCTAAGTAGTGGCCACAACTTACTAAATAGTGGCCATGGCTTATCTTATTCTCATACCTCACTAAGTAGTGGCCATGACTAAATTATCTTGTTCTCAAGCCTTTCTAAGTAGTGGCCACAACCTATTTATCTCATCCCCATGCCTTACTAAGTAGTGGCCACAACTTACTAAATAGTGGCCATGACTTATCTCAATTTCATTCCTCACTAAGTAGTGGCCATAATTAAATTATCTTGTTTTCAAGCCTTACTAAGTAGAGACCACAACTTACTAAATAGTGGCCAAGACTTATCTCATTCTTATATTTCACTAAGTAGTGGCCATGACTAAATTATCTTGTTCCCAAGCCTTCATAAGTAGTGGCCACAACTTACTAAATAGTGGCCATGACTTAGTTTTATGTATCTAAGATATCACCAGTGGGGCTTCATACAAACCCAGTCATAGACCCATCAAGAGTTTTACCAAATATTATTGTTACCAGTTTGAGCATTTGTAGATGATGTTTTGTGGACTATTCAAATAAAGTGTCTTTTTAACCGAGGGAGTTTTACTGTTATCTTGTCACGGCTCTGAACCTGTTAGTAGAAACTGAGCAACACTTTTTGAATGTTCAGTGGAATCCCACACTTTTGACAGAAAAGGGAAGAGGTGGGAGTGAGAGTGAAAAGAGAAGTGTAAACGAGGACATGAGCTCAGTAAGAGGCTCTGCTTGGGGATTTGGTTCCCTGATGAGATTCCCAGTAAACATCAGCCCCCTCCCTCATCAACAATCAACAAGTCCCCAGAGACACGACCATGTCGACACACATCACCTCACAGCCACTTTAAAACAGCTATTCTCACCAATATCAGTCTCTCTCTCTCTCTCTCTCTCTCGCTCTCTCGCTTTCTCGCTCTCACACACACAGCTGGGCCTTGCAGCTGTCTGGAGCTTCTCAGAGTCACTTTAAAGAGCTCAGCTCACTTTGCCCTTATTGGGGTTTTGGAGGTTGAAAGCTCTGCCTGACACCTGGATCTATAGAGTGTCTTCTGTAGATGGACTGCCACTGTGTTTAACCTGCCCAACTCTCACCACTATAAGAGACTAACCAATCAGGCTCAAGTACAAACTGATGGTCAGTGGTCATTTTAATGTTGAGTTACACTCATAAATATAAAAAAAGTGTCAACAGGGGTTCTTTGGCCTGATTACATTAGAACCTCCTGCCCAATATTATGTAGGCATGGACTCCTGACCTCTGAAGGTGTTCACCTCCCACATAACATTACCAGCAGATGCATTAAGTCCTGTAAGTTGTGAGGTGGAACCTCCATGGATCACATCAGTGTGCCTTGGGCACCCATGACCCTTCCTTGGACCTCTTTTGGTAGGTACTGACCACTGCATATCAGGAACACCCCACAAGACCTGCCTGATGTTTTGGAGATGTTCTGATCCAGTCGTCTGGGAGAGAACAGTCTGTGTGAAGGGTGGGTGGAGTCATCTACAATGCTGGTTGCTTTGCTGATGCAGTGGGCAGTGTAAATGTTCATGACGGAGGGGAGAGAGACTCCGATGATCCTCTCAGCTGACCTCACAATACGTTGGAGGGTCTTGCGGTCACTTCACTTGGTTTTAATGTTATAGCTAATCTGTGTATGTTACAAATAAATGCTGGCAGGCTGTGACTGACCCCTGCTGTTCAAGAAAAAAACAATTATTAAATGCAACAATTTTAAGAAATTTCATTAAAATAGCACCAATTGACATTTGAGTTCGCTTCTATTACCAAAGAATAGCCCCACCCTGTAGTTACTGAGTAATACACCTTAGTGTGTATTAAGCCTTGGAGTGTGTGTGTGGTTGTTGTAGCACAACAGATAACACCACTACCTGCCCATGAGCTACCACACCATGTGGGAGACTGGGGTTTGATTCCTGGTCTGGGTGACTGTGGGTGCTCCGCAACACCAATGAGAGCCCTTGGGAAAGACTCCTAACACTACATTGGCCCTCCTCTGTAATACGAGTAACCTTGTATGTCGCTCTGGATAAGAGCGCCAGCTAAATGTTAATGAGTGTTAAATGTAAAGGGGTTAAATTTGTCCCCATTTTTCTCCCAATTGTGATACTCCTCCTGTGTAGCTCCCCCTTAGGACTAGTAATGCTCCCGACACTTGGAGGGTAAGGAACTAACCCCATGATACATACAAAGCCAGTCACCAACTCTTTTCAAACCGCTGCCGATGCAGCATCGCTGGACAACCGACCTGCTCAGAGGAAAGAGTCAGGTCCCCGGCTCCAAAGCACCAGCTAACAGACGCAGACGCAGATGCCAACATTGCTTATGAGTGATGAGATGAGGGAGCATGGTCAGTTGTGCTCTCTCAGGCTTCAGCTGCTGATGGCAAAGCGTCACGGACCGGGATCTGAACCATACGTTATGTATTTGTTGGTACTAGTTTTTATAGAATGTAAACTGAATGTAAATGTAACTCATATGTTAGTGTGTAATTAATGGTGTGAAATTACATCATTTATCAGAATGGAAAAATGATAAGAAATGATTAAAGGCCAGATCCTGCCCCAGGCCTGGAGGGCCACAGCAACACAACATAATTGTATGTTTTCCTTGCTCTAAAACAAGTGTACACGAATAAGCGAGCTGAGGCTCGGGAGCTCAGCCCTCACCTCCTACAGGTGTGTGGTGGAGAGCATCCTGTGCTCCAGCATCAGAAGCTGTTCTGCTGCAGACAGGACAGCTCTGCAGAGGGTGGTGAAGGCTGCACAGGTGAAGGTCTGTCGGAGTCAGCCTCCCCACCACCACAGATATCTACACCTCCACATGCAGGAAGAGGGCCACCTGCATCATGAAGGACCCCACTCACCCGGCACACTCACTTTTTGTCTCGCTCCCCTCAGGCAGGAGGCTGCGGAGCATCAGGTGTGAAACGCACAGATTGAGAAACAGCTCCAACTCCAGCTAGCCAAACACACCGCACTTTTTGAGGACACTTAGACACTTTATTATTCATTCATGCTGATATGCTCCTTTCATATACTGTGATCATATTGCTGCTACCGTTTTTAATTTCTCTACTTTTTCTATTTATACCTACCTCTTATGATCGGATCACCCTGGAGGACGCATGTCCGGTGAACAGAGCCTGAGTGACCTGTATTTGTCTGTAATGCAAACAAATCTGCCCCTGAAACAGCATGCATGCACATTTTTGCTACACTTATGCAAGACACCTACATCACCTGCTGGTGCTGGCTGCATGCACACAGGCAAAAAGACTCATATATCCGATCTGACCGCTCACTTTCATGTCACATCTCCACCAATAGGATACGTATCTGATCTAGGATCACATATGAAAGGCAATGTTTAGATTGCAGCCAATTTGGAAGGGATCAGATCGGATTTGCATGTCCAGACATTGCAAACATATTTGGATGGGTTGCTGTGGTAACTACCTGTGGCCTTCATCTTGGATCCCCGCACTTCTGTCATTCAGTATTTGACGTGGTTAATGTCGGTCACGTTGCGACGGATGCAAAACCACACACTGAAATCTGATCTGAGCGACCAGAGCGTCCAGACTGTGGCGCATTTGTACAAATCTGATTGTAATCGCATTTCAAACCACCTCCAAAATCTGATTTGATGTAGCTTTTCACTGTCTAGACTACCAAAAAATCAATCTGGATACAACCAAGATATGCCAAAAATGAGATTTGGGCAGGTCTGAATAATGCGAAAGTGGCTCCAATCAGATTTGAAAAGATCGGATTTGACATGCTTACACAGCTCTGAAAAAATGTGATCTGTGATAAGGCAAAAAAAAATAAATCAGATTTGAGTAGCTTGAGCCTGGTAATATGAACACTGCCTTAGTCTTGCTTCTCAGGCTCCTTTGTAGGTTACAGCACCCTGGTGGCCAGTTACAGGACTGCACATAGCCAAGGAAAGATGGATCAATGATAAATAAGAAACAGAGAAAATGCATAGCAAAGTAACGACAATAACTCTAGACCTCCAAGGGTTAAATAACAATGTGTTTACCTATAAATCTCGAAATGCTTGCAGTGTCAGGATTGACGTGAGCCATGTTTCCTCATATTTGCTTTAGTGGTACGGTTTGAATGTGCTTATTGTCATTTGCCAGGTGTCAGTTCAGAGCAGCCGCTGGTACATGTGTCATTGGCTCTGTCCTTGTGGGCATGTAGCTGGAATGATTAATGGCCACCAGCATAGCCCTCACTTTGAATCGTTGAATATATCGCAGATCCCTTGCCGTCAAAGGTACTTTGTGAATGGCTTTGAACCTGATCCAAAGCCAAAACGCGAGCTCACTGAGCGACCTTCAGAAAGCCTCAACTGAGCTTGAAGGGGCGACTGTATAAGTAGCTGTGTTTGAGGGCTGAATAAATGGTAGGATATTATTTGTTTTTACTGGAACTTTTTTTAATAGAAGGACTACAAAGAATTTTCCTCTTGAATTAGAACTTTAGTGCATGGAGTGCACTTATTGTAGTAATCAGTAAATCACTGTATGAACTCAGACTTAATAGGTCACTCATTTCTATATAATCAAATACAGTGGAGTTGTACATATTATTCATTATACATATTGGGACATAACGAAGACCACTAAATGGACCTTGGTTGGAAGACAAGGCCTTTGGAAAAACCTTGAATGAGTAGAAACTCTTGTGAAGGTTCTTTGCACTTAGAAATCCCATCCACTGAAGGTCATTCCATGAGATCTGTCCCAAATAGTCGCAATATTTAAATATATTCTTTGTGTCAAGAAATCATATATAGCTATATATGTAGCTCTAACTCTAAACAGATTTGCCCAAATCAGTGAGAAAATTTGTTTCTGTGTCGGGGGAATGCTGTTTTGTGTGATGGGGGCAACATCATGTAGCAACTGTACCTTAAATTATCAGCGTCAGATAATTTAATCCAACTCCTCCAAAACATTTGTCTAATAGAGACTTTTGGCAATAATGCAATGTGCCAAAACCTCTGCCCAAAACACGGTTGGTCCAAAAAACCTATCCAATACTTTTGGCTAATAGAGCTGTGTCCACAAACTTTTGGCTAAAATGTTATGTTATAAAACCTTGTAGAAACATCTCAATCAGTATGAGTGGAAACCAAATGCACCTCGGCTCACTTTTGGATGTTATGTCAAAGGGTGTTTGGTACAAAATATGTTTGAGACAAAACACTCATCCAACACATTTGGCTAATAGAGATGTCCACAAACTTTTGGCTAAAATGTAATGTGCCAAAACCTTTGCCCAAAACATGGTTGTTCCAAAAACACATTCAATACTTTTGGCTAATAGAGATGTCCACAAACATTTGGCTAAAATGTTATGTGATAAAACCTTGGAGAAACATCTCAATCAGTACCAGTGGAAACCAAATGCACCTCAGCTCACTTTTGGATGTTATGTCAAAGGATGTGTGCACTCGAGATTTTACGTTTAGATTTTTAATAAATGAGCACAAATCTAAAAACCTGCTTTCACTTTGTCATTGTGGACTATTTCGTGTAGAATTGTGCAACAAACAATTCTTAATTTATTGTAGAATGAGTCTCTAACATAATCTAACATGGAGAAGGTGGAAGGGGTGTGTAGACTTTGCAGCTTGACTGTAGATATTTTCCACTTCAGTCCAAATTCACACCTGTTCCATTTTTACTTTAAAGCAAAACTAAAAACACAAACTTAAAAACTAGACATCATTTTTCCATCTTGCCGATTGTAATCTAGACGTTACTGTAGTTCATAATAATATATGGTCTTCTGTTTACACATGGGCATTCCAGAAATTTCCTGGTAATTACTGTATTCTGGCACTCCTGCAGGAAACTGCAGAGTCAGCTTTACTGGGATTTTCATTCTAGCTTGTGTTCACACTGAACCCCTTCTCGTTTCATTACTCAGTGCATAAAGGTAAAGGTGTATTGGTGAAATGAGGCGTATATGAAACAGAACTGGGAACACCTGGAACAAATAAGGAGAGGTCAAGGCCAGCGATAACACACAGGTGGGAACACTGATAACAAGGTAGGGCTAGGACAGATAAATACATCCAAGCATGAAGACAGACAGATGCTACATGTTACACCATTATAGAGAAGAACTGTTAACCCCTTAACTACAAACAGGACTTCTGTACAAACTGGTGGGGCTATTAATTACACTTTTAGCCTGGCGGTGGTTTTTTAAGGGGATAACAGGCCAAAATCCATTTAAGCATCCACATGATTTTTGGAGTTATTTATAGAACCATTTCTGTTATTGAAGAACCCTTCAAGAACCCTCCTTTTTTAACCCTTTTTGCTCTGTGACTTTTTATTACACCCTAAGGATTAGTAATGAAATGCAAATCAATGCAAACTGGCCGAGGTTAACCCCTTACCACTCTAAGGCTTATTACACACTAAGGTGTATTACACAGTAACTACAGGGGCTTCTGTACAAACTGGTGGGGCTATTCTCTGGTCATAGAAGTTTGTAATAACACTTTTGGCCCACTGGCGGCCCATAGGCTTTTTTTTTAGGGGTCAAGGGTGTATCAATTACTTTTCATGAAATTTAGCTCAAATAGAGTAAATCAGTTCAAATAAAAGTATCAATTCCTTTACTTACTAATGCAAATGTGGGATGGATTGAAAGTTTACCTGCTTGTTTATTGAACTACAAATAAAAAAATAAATAATATTAAATGTTTTGCTATTGCCCATGATGCATTTGCAGCCACTTTAAATTTTTTTTTACTTATAGTTCTATATAGGACCTTGTCAGCAACAGAACGACCTTCTATAGATGGCTCTATATAGCAGAGAAAAGCGTTCCACTATTGTTAGATTTGTTCATTACTATATAGAACCCTTTCTGCACTCCGTAACACTGCACACTTTTCCTCCAGTATACAGTAATGCAATGCAGGATCCAATTGATTCCAATTGCCTTCTAAATTTGTTGCAGAATAGGGTCATTGATTTTTCACCCAAAGCACATGACTCCCGATACAAATGTGTGTTGCTATAAATGTGTGAGAATATTGACTTCTGAATCCAGATGGAAATGTTTATTCCGTCATGGCCTTAACCGGAATTGCTGTGAAAATCTTAATAGGAAAAAACGTCAGTATTCCCGCAGCGTCTGACCGTGCACTCAAAATTGACATGTATGTAAATATCAGGTGGGTCTATGCAAACATAGTCTAGGAATATGCAAAAAACAAAACAAAACATACAGTTCGGTGAATAAGTATTTGCCCCTTCCCAATTTCAGTTCTTTTTTGTATGCAATACAGGTGCAATGTTTGAACTGCTTTACACAGCATGTTCTATATTTATGATCTGCCACTTTGCCACTTAATTATATTCATATAATTTATAAATATGTACATATTAAATTCTTTCTCTTTTTGTTTTACATTTTATTGTGTTTATATAGTGTTTATTTTATATAGTGTTTATTTTATAGGGAAGTTACACAAACTGTTACAACTGCAAAAAGATCAATAAAGTATTTTGAAACCACTCAAATTTTTAATATAAGAGAAAACAGTTATTAGTCAGATATTAGTCATTCCTTCTGTTTACTGACTATATAAATATATATTAAACCTATAACACCTAAAAACCCATGTGAAAAAGCAATTGCTCATTATGTCACCCTTGGCCAACTCCAATGAAACATTTGTGATAACCTGTGATAAGCCTTTTACTTTGCTGTGGAGGAATACTGGCCCACTCTTCTTTGCAGAATTGCTTTAATTTGCCTACACTAAAGAAGTTTTCAGGGTTAACTGCCTGTTCTTGCCATGTCATCTCAATGGGATTCCAGTCAGGACTTTGACTTTTTCAGTTATGGCTCCTCAAACACCTTTGGGATCATTGTACTGCTGCATAACCCAACTGCTCTTGAGCTTTAGGGTCACAAACTGATGGCTGGATATTCTCTTTCAGAATGAATAATTCTATCAATCATGTCAAGTCGTTCCAGGCTCATGAGCTAATTAATAATTTGATGAGCTCTGCTCTGATTGGCTGGTTCACAGTAAGCCACTGAGCCACAGAATCAGCATGTCTGGACACAATGATAGCATAATAAGAACACTGCGATCATGATGCGTATTTTGTATTGCCAGGTTCTTATAAAAGCACAGCAGTACGGGTGGATACTGTGTATGAATAACAACCACAGAAATTGCACACAAGTAAGACAATAGGTCCTTCTTTTGCTCTGTCTGGGGACATTCTGCAGTAGAACTGGACAAGATGAAAGTGTTCTCAAACTTCACTAGACAGTTTTGTATCTCTGTGTATAACACAGTGATAGGACCCAGACTGTGGTCTCTGAGTGTTGCTGTAGATGTTGCATGGCCTATCCTGTTTGGCACACCCACACTCAGTGTAATTCTTGTGCATTTAAGAGAGCCCTCATACAGCAGCAATGCTGCCGCTGTAAACTGCCTTGAGAATAATGAATACATGCAATTCAGCTGCTATTAGGAGTTCTCTGTAGGCAGGTTTCCGTCTCTGGAGCCCACAGCAGATCGACTCACCCAGGCAGAAAGTTTAGACATATTGTTGGAGCATTTGGGGATTTGCAAAACTGAAAGGATAACATTTATAGGAAGTCTGTTTTTCAGACTTTCCACCGGTACCCTGAAGCTACATATTATAAGACACTAAAAAAACAGTTTGGCAAGCCAAGGCATCTTAAATGCTGGATTTGATTGAATTGTGCTGGTTTCAAAGGATCTCATAGAATTCAGTAATTCAGTATTTATGATGAATAAATAGTAAGTATTCGAATTTGGCTGGGGTGAAAAATGCCCAGGTAATCACACATCTAAGCCCGGGCCAAGGGGGGGGGGGTAGTAGCTGCTGACCCTGGTGGGATCCTGGTGGGCATCCATATGGCTAGGTTGAAGAATACTCTGAATAATACTCCATACACTTGCAATTGCCAAAGCATTGCAATAGCAGACCGAGTGGCTTGTGAAAGTTTTCACCCCCTTGGTGTTTTCCTCATTTTGCTGTATTACAGCTTGGACTTAAACTGGAGTTTTGGGGGGTGTGGGGGGGAGTTATACCATTCTCCACAACCTTGTCTCTGACCAGTTTTGAAGGACCTATTGGTGTCCATGTTGCTTGCTTAGTCATACTGCAGACTCCCTTTTAGAACAGGTGTATTTATACTGACATTGCTTACAGGTAGAACTAATTATGTGATCTCTGTTACCTGTAAATTGATTGGATGAGATCATATAATGATATAATAGGCCTTTTTATATCATTTTAGCAATTTGGACTAAAATCCATGATGGGAAGTGGTTATTGATTATAGGGTTGTGGGTTCAATACCCAAAATCTACTAAGTTGTCATTGCTGTGCACCTTAAACAAGGCCCTTAACCTCACTGCTCCAGGGGTGCTGTACCATGGCTGACCCTGTGATCTGAGATATGGAATTTTTTAGAATCAGATTTATTGACCAAGTATGTTCACACACACAAGAAATGTGTTCTGGCTGTTAGTGCCTCTCTAATATTAACAATATACAGCTACTCCACATATAAACTTACAGACAATACACAAAATGCAGAGAACAATAGTATACACTTTATACACAGACTTTACCATGACATTTCTATACAGTGTGCTTTACAGTGTTATACCACAGCAGTGTAGACATGAGACGAGTAATGGTGCAGTAATGCAGTGACTGTAGGATAAGAGAGATAAGAGTTGATCAGTAAGATCTATGGCCTGTAGCTGATGATGGTGATCAGATGTTGAGGAAGGTGATGGCCTGAGGGTAAAAACTGTTCTTGCGTCTGAAGGTCTTGGTGGACATAGTTCTGTAGCATCTGCTAGAGGGGGTTGCTGAAAGGTTGTGACCTTTTTCCCACCACATATGTACTGTACGAGTATAAATGACACCAAAAGATAAAAAAATAAAAATTAAATTAATTTAAATAATTAAAAATTAATTTCAGGCAAAACAGGAAAAGCACCAAAGGGGGTGAATACTTTCACAAGGCACTGTGACGCTCATTAATAAACCGAATTCCAAGCTCAGCCTCTGTGTTATCAACTCTTAAGAAAGTCCTTGCCAAGGGCTGTGGTCTTAATTGAGACAGGGGCCAACAAATAAATGGGAAATCATGTCCTGTGTGTTTTCATTAGTGGTTGTAAAAGTCTGCTGTGTCAAATCTGAACCTTTCAACCCTGTAATAAAGGCAAAACCACTTGCTCCCAAACTGAACCGAACACAAATTATTATGCAAAGTGGTTTGCTGTTTGGAGCAAGGAGCGGGGCGGCGGGAGCAGCTGAATGTCAAGATTTTGGACGATGGGCAGACTTGTAAACAAAAACTTTATAGCAGAAGCGAAACAGAAATGTGCAATTTTTACACTGACCTTTGCTTGCAAATGTGTAGCATTGCACACACACATTTACACACACACACACACACATTTACAGACACACACACACTGTACCATGCAAATTCTTTATATATATAGCTGTTTATCTGGGCAGTAAGTGTTTACTCTTGAACATGTGTTGGTAAAGTGTTGCCTAAATATGGTTTCAGACTTTTGGACCTCACTGTAGATGGACACCCCTTCTAATGAAAGCATTCAGCTACTTTAAGCTGTACCCATTGCTGACACAGATGTACAAATGCACACACCTAGCTTGTCCCTTTAGTCCCTTTACAGATGTATAGCCAATAGAATAGATTAGGACTCTCTGCAGGTGCAGATAAACATGAACCTATTGGCACCATGCTGCCTAATAATGCCAGGCGTGGGCTAGTAGAGGAGTATAAATCCCCCTCAGCCAGCATTGAGCTGTGGAGCAGTGGAAGAACTGTGTTCTCTGGAATGATGGATGGTGGAGCTTCATCCAGTACTTTTGGGATGAGTTGGGTAGTTGGTTTAGGATGAGGTGAGGTGGTGATCATCCAACATTCTGACCTTCCTGAAGCTCTTGTTGCTGAATGCAATCAAATCCTGACAGTGATGCTCTGAAATCTAGTAAATCTGGACAATTGAGACAGTTAAATTTCAACAAAAGCAGGATCAACTATTTGATACCCTTTATTTCAGAAGAAACAATGTTTCAGCAGGTGTCCTAACACTCTACCAATACCCAGTAGCGGCCATCCCACCAAAAATCCTGCATCTTTCCCTGTGGGGTGTTCCCTACTAGCCAGTTAGTTAGCTAGCGACTAACTTACAAGACTTAAAGGATCTGCTGCTAAAGTCTTGGTGCCAGATACCACAGGATATCTTAATGGGTCAGAGGTATGGGCAATGTTCAAGCAAACAAGACCATGCAGCTCACCAAGCGGGTCCATTTTACCCAAAGCTTAAGAACACCAACCCAAAGTGGTTCTTCTATAAAGCCTTAATGTTTTAAAGAATGCTGCACAGCTGTTCTAGCTATTTATAAAAGTGTAGGCTAACCAAATTAGATCTCGGATCTCCGTTCAGCCCAAAGGAAGGATTACTGTTGCAGCCCAGTCGCAAGTTTCAGACAGGTAGGAACCTGAGGACTGTCTGATGGCTGCTAATCCAGTTAGAGAGCTTTCAGCAGCTGCATACTCTTCTCAGCCTAACTCCTTCTGAGGAAATGGGGCATAATCACTCCCTCGGCCTCTTCACACACCTGCATGGAGTTTTAATGCGCCATTTACGGGGCTTTTGTTGCAGGAGCTGAAGTGCGCTGAAGTTCACTTCCAGCTCTAAAGCCATCTTCCTCTCAGTTTGTAAGGGTGTGCAGATCCTGCCCTCAGGTCATTACATATTCTGGACAGCTGTTTCTCTCTCTCTCACACTCGCTATCTCTCTCGCTCTGCTACTGCTTTATTTTCTTTCCATCTGCCTG
The DNA here is from genome assembly GCF_030463535.1 of Salminus brasiliensis. Taxonomy (NCBI): domain Eukaryota; kingdom Metazoa; phylum Chordata; class Actinopteri; order Characiformes; family Bryconidae; genus Salminus; species Salminus brasiliensis. The sequence continues at coordinate 4,994,514 of NC_132882.1, read as the reverse complement.
ACTTCAGAGATCTGCCAGGGTTGGCTGCATGTATATTGGACAAGTTCATTCTCTCTCTCTCTCTCTCTCTCTCTCTCTCAGATTCAAGATTAAAAGTAGCTTCATTGGCGTGACTGTGATGAGCCAACATGCTCATGTGGAGCTTACATGGGTGGAACGGTGGGCTTGGTGGGTTCCAGGTGGCCATGGGTATGAGTGGGTTTGTACATGCGGTTTTACTGGGACCCAGCTGGGCTTCCCAAATGGGCCCCACCTTAATCTCTGCTGGGCATCCAGATGTGGGGATAATGTGAAACCCAAGGACAAAACTTTCTGGTTTCCGGTTGGGCTACCCATAAGCGCCTCCAATGGACATGTTAGCTGGGATATTGCCAAAGCATTACAATAATAACAGCATGAATTACAAAGGAAATGACAACAATGGTAGTGAATAAAGATAATAATTAAAATGAAGGTTTTTGGCAAATTTACAGAAAAGATTTGGAAAGTTTTTAAATTATTATTTCACACAACTGAAAAAAAACAAACATCAAAGAACACTTAGACAAAGACCAGGATGAACCTTAAGTCTTGCTCTGATGGGTCTTTCTTTTTGACAGTAAGGGTTTCCCTCTTTGCTCACCTCCAAATGAAGATCAGACTTTTCTGGTCTCTTCCTGGTGGTAGATGCTCTGCTTTCAGTGGTGAGAGCTACCTGCTACTGTGATGAAATTTTTGGATTTTTGGAGGCTTCTCTACTCATCTTACTCCTCTTTCTCCTTTTTGATGTTAGAGACTGATAGATTATTATAGGAAACACATACACACATGGACAAAATTGATGGTACACCTTGGTTAATGAAAGAAAACCCCACAATGGTATATATCTATGAGGTTTAAAGACATTTCTACAATCATGTAAAAAATGTTAGAACATCTCATAAACCTTTTAATTGGACCTGGCTGAATTCCATTTACTAAATGATAATTAAAGACATTTCTTCAGTTGTGTGGGTTTAGATTATCTCCATTTCTTAATATTCTCCAGATGTTTAAATATGTTCAGATAGACATTTTCCCTCTCTTGTTGTGAACACACACACACACACACACACATAGAGCTTATATAACCTCCAAAGGAAAGCACTGAAAGCACAAAAATATGGGATGCTCTGGAGGAGCCGTGAGCACATGAGCCGTGAGAAGGTCACCATATGGAGCTCCATGCAATACCAATAACATCCAGTGCTCTCAGGGGTGAATGCAGTCAAATCCTCATGACAATGGTTTGAAATCTAGTCGGTTTGAAACAGTTACTGCAGCAGAGGGGGGAACAAACTTTCTATTCATTCCTTGGGTGTCCACAAACTTTTGGCCATGTAGTAGACACATAACCTGCAACTGCAATTTTATGTCGAGTGTGTAAATTCTCATTCAATGGATGCAAATGTGGACCATCATAAGCATTAGGGTCATATTTGATTGTAGATGGGATATCGTTCCAAATTACAAAGAAAGGCTTGAACCCAGGGGATTCTGGTGGCCCCTCAGGGCCCTTCTGAATATTAAAAAAGGGCTTGTTGATAATCAATGAGTAGAAAATGATGCTGTTATATTATCTGACAGTTATAGTAATAAAACGAATTAAAGAATTGTACTCATTTCAGCAAACTCTGTGCCAAACTGCTGCATGTTGTTGTCATCATGAATTAAAGCAGCAACACAAAGTTGGCTTAGAGGCACTGAAATTCTGAGATACAGAACGGCTCTATGCTGCGAAGTCTTTTTTTAGAGTGCAGGGAATGGAATTGCTGCTCATTACTGTTTTTAGCGAGGTCGAAAAAAGTCTGCTAATTTGTTAAGCTGTTGTTTTATTGCCCATTTAATGACTCTGAGACATTCTGGGACTATTTCGGCAGTTTGTGGCTTCGAGTCTGACAATATCAGGAACGTTACGAGCATAAAGCTCTCAGGAAAGTGCGGAGCTCCAGAGGACATATGAACATGGCATCGCAAGCACTGCAGGAAAAGGCCTAGCTGTTATTGTTGAAAATGTGCCCATTAAATCCAAGCAGATATGGAGGATTGCCAGTTGGACAGTTGAACTGTTGAGTGGCTGCGGTTTAGCCTGAAGTAAAAATGATGTGTATTTTGCTGTTTCTGGTGTGATTTCTTAATGCTGATGTTGCATTTAAGTGATTTCTCTCATTTTTATTTACTTGGATTGGTAAAATAATGAGAGTTCAGGATATAGAAGTGACAAACTGTAAACCTTAAACACTGTTGTTTAAGGTTTAAACTATTAATATTACCAATATTAACTCTCATTACTCTGGCCATCACTGCCATGATTATATTAAGTTATTCTACACCATGATTATTATATTATGATTATGACCTGAGCCTGTACCTGAGCAGTACAACAGTTTTGGTGGTTTGATGGAAATGGAGATCACCTGAGTGCAGTGAATGTGTTTCAGGTAATAGTGTAGTATAAAGACACCTGTCAACCAGTCACTGGTTAATCAGGATTCCTGATTACATTTACATTTACGACATTTAGCACACACTCTTCTCCAGAGAGACTTACAAAAGTGCTTCACTGTTTACTCAAGAAAAACCTCAGCTAGTTTAAATAGACTAATAATTTAAAGATCCTCTAATCTTAGACTCTACTAAACACGAGTCAATATGGAGACCATAATACTCTTCTCTTCGCCTGAGTACTCTCAGAAGAGGAGGGTCTTCAGTCTGGGTTTGAAGACAGCAAGTGTTGGACTCTGCTGTTTGGACACCCAGGGGAAGTGCGTTCCACCACTTTGGTGCAGGACAGTGAAAAGTCTGGACGCTCACTTCCGTGGATCTTAAAGGATGACGGGTCGAGCCGAGCCGTACTTGAAGCTAGAAGGGCTCTTGGTGCAGATCGGCTTTTGACCATCACCATTATGAATAAAGATCCCACTACAAACAAAAAGGCCAAGTCCCTGAACACTGAACTTCCCCTGAAACTCAGTTAAACCCATCGTTATGAAAAAACAATTTTACGTAAGGATTCATATTATGTCAAAGAGTTGCTGGAAAAAACTGGAGCTACAAGACTTTTCTTGTGACAGTGACCATATGACTGCTTGCTCAGTGCTCATTGTAGGTTAGTGAGTCATTTACTGATGGTGATCTCATGAGATTACACTTCAGTAAATGACCTGAAAAAACACTGGGAAATCATTGAGTTTGATCTCCTTATGAAGTGGGAAGAATCGCGTCAGACCAGCTGTCTGAAAACCCACCCAGCAGACTGACCGCCGGGCTCTACTGCTACCCACGTCAGATCAGCTGCCCACCCTTCTGCAACTGCTATCTTCCTAACTAACTCATGAACATGATTATATTAATTATAATATTTTATGATCATGTTAATTATTTATGATATTATAATTATTTCAGCACACCTGAGCAGTGCAACAGTCTTGATGGTTTGGTGAGTTCTGGCCAGAGTAGAATGGGTCCTTCCTGTGAGTCTTGCTTCCTCACAAGGTTTCTTCCTCCAGCTCTGAGGGAGGTTCTCTTGCCACTGTCATCTTTGCTTGCTCACCGGGGACTTTATGCTTTGTAATTTTTCCTTTACATTTTTTTATTAATTCTTTTTTTATTTATTTATTTTTCAAATAAACCTATTTTTGTTTTACAGATTTTCTTCCCAATTTGGGTCACCAGTCCATACATATTGTCCCCCTATTGCATGCAATGCTCCTGACACTAGTCAGGCTGAAGACCAACACTTCTTTTTCGAACTGCTGCTGATGCAACATCACTGGGCAAACAACACGTCTGGAGGGAAGCACCATCTACCCACCCTGTGCTCTCTCGGGGCCCCAGCTGATGATGGCTTGCGGCATGACCGGGATTCGAACCAGCGATCATCTGGTCATAGTGACAGCGCCTTATTTCTCTGGACCATTTGAGCCCTAATTTATGTTTTTTCTGTTTTATGATTTGTTGATTTGATCTGCATTGATCTTTGTGACAATGTCAGTTGTAAAAATTGCAAAATTGCAAAATTGGGAAGTTTTGAAGGCACTAGGCCTGCTGGATGTTTTGGAAGGCTAAAATCAGAGGCTAAGTTTTGTGTTAAAGGAATAGAAGAGCAGTAAACCTTCTCAACGCATTTCACCCCAGTTCTCCTATCACCAGTAATGAACACTCTGTGTGCCCCAGCTCTGGAGTCACTGACCTCACAGCTTAAATTGGGTGCCAGGTGTACACCAGGTCCTTGCTCTACTGCACCACAGGGGACTGGGCTGTTTGATTTGCGGGGTCAGTGTGTTCGCCTGTGACTCTCTGCAGGGTTGTCATGGTGAGCTCTAGTTCGTCCTCTTAGAAAGACCCATTATAATATGTACTCAAGGCCGAGGATTGTGGATGGAGGTGGAAATTGTCTTCTACTGGTGCTGGGATGAGTCTTTGAATGCTTATTAAATGAAGTGACGACAGGCAATCACAGCATAATGTGAGGTTTGATTCCCTCAGAAGAATGTGCGTCCTTGGATTCTTGTATTTGCTTTGTTCATCTTTAGGTATGAATAGTCGAAAACTCTAAGCTCAGTGAACCCGAAGGCCAATAAACAACAATGTTGAAAATGCAGTTCCTTGCATGTCACTTGCTGGGCCACACTGAGGCTTTGCTTGGGTCCATATTTAATTTGCTTTAAATAATAATCAGTGATGTCTATGTCTAAAACTTTGTGGACAACTGCTTGGATATTGCTCTTCTGAATTCCATTACTTTGGTGAAGTAATAGCAAGGTTTTACACTAGATGACTGAACATTGCTGTGAGGATCTGATTGCATGCAACCACGCAAAAGCACCAGTTAGATCAGAGCTGGTGTTGGACGATCAGTTCTGCCACTCCAACCTTTTCAAAAGGTATTGGATGGAGATCCATCACTCCAGAGAATGCAATTCCACTGCACCACAGGGGTCTGGCTTCCCTGCATTTCCCTGCTATTGTACATCAAGCCAACTGTGAACAAACTGGCCAGCTTTTTTTTACTATTTAGAAAAAGATAAATGTGCAGAGAAAAAAAGAGAACTTTGTCGCAGCATCTGAAATGTACTCATGTTTTCCTGGATAGGTTTGAAAAATATAGCTGGCCACTGAAATTATTCATCATAAGCCACAAAGCTTTGGGAAGATAAATGGATTCTACTTGATAATGACTATAAATATTGAGAGTATAAATTATGCTTTTAAGTTTCCTTTTCAAGTATTCTGCTATGTGTGAAACAATAACCTTATTTTTCCAGTCTAGCCTTGCCTCTGTAACCCCACCCCCTCATCATTCCACTCACTTGTGTTTAGTTTGTAGATTTTTTACAAACTCTTTCCCAGGTGTTTTGTAATTTGTGTCCACCCTTTAGCCTGTCCTTGTCACTTTCGTCACTTTTGACATTAAGGCTTGTAGCACATATTGTAATAATTTCTCAATAATGTAATACACACTACATTTTCCAAATGTTTGTGGACACCTCTTTCTATTAAATGCATTTAGCTACTATTACGTTGCACCCATTCCTCACACATATTTGCAAATGCACACATACACAAAGCTTGTCTAGTCCCTGTAGAGAAGTATTGTCAATAGCATAGGACTCTCTGGATCAGATAAACAGTAACCTATTGGCCTTATGCCTGATACCAGGCCTGGACTAGATATATATAACCCCCCCCCCCCAGCATTGAGCTGTGGAGCAGTGAAAGAATTGTGTTCTCTGAAATGATGGATGGTGGAGCTCCATCCAATACCTTTGGGATGAGTTGGGGAGTTGAGGACGAGGTGGGATGGTGATCATCTGACACTGTGTAACATACCCACTATAATTGGCATTATTTGTAATTAGCTCACATCATACCGGTGTCATTCTGGCTTTTGTTTTAACCTTAAAGGGGTCGCAAACTTACATAAATGTTCTAATTCATTTTCACTTTTTAACACAGAGGGGTGTACACATGTTCAGTAACATCAGCAGACAAGACACTGCATTTACAGTAAACAAGTTAACCAGTTTAATTGGTTTTGATTTTAAATATTAAACAGATTGTGCAATTCCCTTGGGCTAGAACCCAGGCAGCGCATATCTGCATTTGCCCAACAGTGGCAGCAGCCAACAGCATGAACTAATTAACCTAGTAATGGTGAGCCAAGTATGAAAATGAATGTTATATTTTATTATATTTAATTTTATTTTATTAATATTAAAAATGTACTAGTGTAATTCCATTTTTCATTTTATTATTCAATGTTATTTTTGAAATATATATATTTTTTTATCATGATATGTTGGTGCTCATGGGGGCCCCCGGGTGGTGCTGGGGCCCTATACAGCCGCGTAATTAGAATATGCCTTGGGCCAACTCTAGACACCTTTGGATGTAAACTGTAGCAAATCAATGTGTGCAGAAGCTTCAAACACAAGTGTCTGAAATAATGGAAACATTTGAGACTGTTTCTGATATAAAAACATTGTGAATTCTAAATATAAACAATAGTTTAACTGTAATCAAACTTTAGATTAGAACCATGTTTAGCCTAATTTGTATTTAATTGCAATTAATCAAAAGTTGACCAAAGGTTGAGCTGGAACAGCTTCAGGGAGCTTGAGGTCATACCCGCAGTAGAGGTTTTTAGTAGCTTAATGACTTGCTTGCCTCTGAAAGTGTGAGGAGCCTCACTCGTGGAAAGGTCTCTACACTCCTGCAGTCCAGCTCTGCTCTACTTCGCCACTAATTAGCCAAGGGGAATGTCGTTACGTTTCTCCCTAATCAAGCAAAATACAAAATATTCAGAGTGGAAAAGCTTCTACTGGAGGAAAATATTTACACTATGTTCACTGAGATGTATCTGCTTTTTACTATCTTTACTAAAATAATAATAAAATAATATTTTTAGATATTTCAAAATGGCAGATTCCCTTTGTGTGTACATTGTGTGGACATTTCCTGATAGACTAACAGAAATGTTAAACAATGACTAAATACAACATATGTCCAAATGTTTGTGGACACCCCTTCTAGTGAGTGCATTCAGTGACTTTAAGTTGCATCCATTGCACCCAAAGATGTGCAAAAACACACAGACACACATTGGCTCCATGCTGGCGCCAGGCGTGGACTAGTAGAGGGGTATAAAGCCCCCCCAGCAGCGTTGAGCTGTGGAGCAGTGGAAGAACTGTGTTTTCTGGAATGATGGATGGTGGCGCTTCATCCAGTACTTTTTTGGGACGAGTTGGGGAGTTGGGGATGATGAGGTGAAATGGTGATCATCATCAAACGTCCTGACCTCACTAACACTCTTGTTGCTGAATGCAATCAAATCCTCACAGTAATTTTAATGGTCAACACACAACTGGGTAACATTTGTCTTCTTAACATTCTGCACACTTCCACTGGTTTTCGGTTTATTCCTCTCTTGATTGGAAAGCTTGCATTTTATTTCATTAGTGGATCAACAGCTAATGACAGAGACAGAGTAGTAATTCTTCAAGGCTATTAAAAAAGCAAGGGACACCAACAAGGACTTTTCTAATAACTGGAAAAAGACATGTAGGTTTCAAAATTGTTTCTTTAGAACTTTCCAAGACCTGGACATGACTTAGAAATACATGTTGTTTCATTAAATGTCCATCTTTATTTTTATCATTATATTTTTACTTCTATCATAAAAATGTGATAGGGTACATTTGATCCAAGAAATCTGTTAATGTGTCCAACTTGTAGTTCAGATTCTGCAGATTCAGTAGACTGTGTATACTGAAGTATACTGTGAGCTTAAACATGAAGGTAGCCAAATGCACCCAGGACAAGATACAGCAATGATACAGCTGTACATCGTGACTTTACAGGAGAGGGCTAAAATGGTCTTAACTTTAAATTTACATTTACATTTAAGGCATTTAACAGACGCTCTTCTCCAGAGCGACTTACAGAAGTGCTTTGCTATTTACCCAAGAAAAACCTCAGCTAGTTTCAATAGACTAGAATTCAAAGATCCTCTAATCTTAGACTCTACTAAACACAAGTCAATAAGGTGACCATAATACTCTACTATTCCCCCAAGTCCTCTCAGAAGAGGAGGGTCTTCTGTCTGGGTTTGAAGACAGCGAGTGTTGGACTCCACCACTTCGGTGCAGGACAGAAAAGAGCCTGGACGCTCGTCTTCCGTGGATCTTAAAGGATGGCTGGTCGAGCCGAGCCGTACTTGAAGCTGGAAGGGCTCTTGGTGCAGATCGGCTTTTGACCATTGCCATCAAGTACGGAGGTGCTGGCTGGTCCAGTCTTGGCTTTGTAGGCCAGAGTCAGGGGTCTGAATCTGATGACCTGGGCAGCAGCTACAGGAAGCCAATGAAGAGAGAACGCAGCAGAGGAGGAGCTGAATTTAGGAATGTTGAAGATGACCCGTGCCGCTGTGTTCTGGATAAGTTGCAGAGGTCTGATGGTGTGCAGAGGGAGACCAGCCAGAAGAGAGCTGCAGTGGTCAAGTCTCGAAGTGACAAGAGACTGAACGAGCACCTGGGCAACTCTCTAGAGAGGAAGGGTCGAATTCTCCGGATGTTTTGAATTTGAATGAAAGTCAATGAAAAATAAAATGAGTTTATTCCAGGTAATTTAGAGCATTTCTATTGGTCCATTTATCCAGAACTATCTACACAGCCTCCAGAAGCAGCTACAGGGTTCAAACCATGAAGAAAACTAAAAACAGACAGCAATGGAGATACATGGTTGTTATTGGACAGCAGTGATATTCTCATTGTGTAGCACTGGCTTATTATGTATCAAAGGATAGATTTAAAAATCCTATTGTTTGTCTATTAAGCATTAAATGATCTCATGCATAAATAAAACAGTATTTCTGATATAACTTATACACTCCACAGCACCCAGATCCCTCAGATCATCTGGAAGAAGTTTCCAGAATCCAAACGTGGAGCAGCTTTTAGTTTATACGCTTCCCCACCTGTGGAGGCCTGTAAAAACCTTTGTCTTATTTAAATCAGGGATTAAAACACTTTGCTGAGGCTTTTATGTAATTCCTTTTTAATTAATATTAATATATTTGCCTGCTTCATAATTATTTCTTTCATAACCTTACTTTTCATAAGTATTTCTATTTCTGTCTATTTGCACAGCACTTTGAATGGCCTTGTTCCTGAACAGTGATACATAAATATAAATAAACTTGAAATATGAAGCCTGAAAGACGTGGGTCTCGTTGTATTCATGTAATGAATACCTTTGTTCCTTCTACGGTTAATTTACCATTTCAGACTGCAAGGTTGTGTTATGGCAGTGATGATGTATTCACTGCTGTTTGCTCAGCGGGTAGCAGGCCACCGTAGATTGGAGCTGGAGTGAAAACTTTATGGCTTCAAATATAGCAGGCCGTAACGCCTTTCCACCATTTCCTAGAGGACACAGTCTGATCCACAAACTGCTGTAACCTGGGCATTCATCATAGCTGGAGCTGAAAAAAGGCCTTTGGGTGTGGTTTTTGCAGCTTGCTTATTACTTGTATGGGAGATTGCGCACAACGGAGAGGCAATAACCCTCACCGAGAGGAAGAGAACTGAGCTGGCAGGAAATTAAACAGCAGTTTAATAGGCAATGATCATAAGAGTGGCGATAAAAGCCCAGAAAACAAAAGAATATTTACTTAGGCAAAAGGCAAAGAGTATGAAAATGTGATCTTACAGGACGGCGAAATGTCCCTGGCTTTAATCTCTGCAGACTGTAATTCTCTCCAGGCTGTCGGTTTTATGTAGAAGGTCACAGTAAAGAGTTTGGTTTAGATTTTAGAGACATTTTCTTTCACAAAATAGTGACTTCAGGTTTGTGGTTGGTGTAGCGAATAATACCAGCTTCCCCATGCCAGACCAAGGGATTAGCAGGGCTTGATTCCCCTGCCAGGCAAATGTACCAGCCTATACCATTAAGAGTCCTTATGGGCAAAAATCTTAGCTTCTTAAAAATATGCAATGCCTTAGCAATCTGATCAAGAGGAAATCATACATATAGACTAAAAGGCCATTCCAGGATTTATATGTGTCAATCGACTTGCTGAGGTGGGAGGCAGAATAGTCAAGTCAGATTTATTTGTATAGCTTTTTACAACTGTTGTCGTCACAATGCAGCTTTACATAATCAGTAATTAGTAAAAGACAGAGACAAAAAAAAAAAAAGAAATAACGTAAGACATGAAGGATCAAAGACCCCCAGTGAGCCCCAACGGCGACAGTGGCAAGGAAAAACTCCCTCAGAGCTGGAGGAAGAAACCTTGGGAGGAACCAAGACTCACAAGAGGGACCCGACCTGTCCTCCTCTGATCAGAACTATTCATAAATTATTGATAAAAATTACCAAATCAGATACAACAGATAGTTAATAGAGGTGATATTAATAGTGCAGATAGTTAAGAGTCCATTTAGGTTTGAACATGGTCATTAAACAGGTAGCAGTGGTAGGAGGGTGTGCCGCTGGTCTGGTATGGGTGGTGGTGGGTGGGGGGCCTGATGGTCGGACTGGTAGGTGGCAGCTGGTCTGACGCAGGTAGAGGGGACCTCAGCGAGCAATCTTCCAGCAGGTCGGGCTGGGTGGCCATTTACTCGAAGAAGAGGACATACTTGCACGTCATTTTATTTACAGACACGAGCAATCAAGGCACGACAGGATACAAAGAAACAAGAACGAGGTGATAGCCACATACTGAAAATCTTAACCTAAGAACATAAACTGAACAGGCAAAAACAGGCCAGAGCTACAAACCATGGAACACAAAATCAGGAACACAAACAGATCACTACGTGCAAATACAGACCAAAGCAAGCTTGAAACTCAGGGGTATATTTACAAGAATGGATAAGGGACACCTGGAGGGAACGAGAGGGCGTGGCAAGGAACGAGGTACAGGTGTGAACACTGAGGCGCAGGAGGGACTAGAACTGAAGAGAACCCTAAACAGAGCCAACTGCTTGAAAGCACGTGCCAAGGCAAAAGAAGGGCAGGCCAGACAATCAACTGGAACAGATGAGACAGAAACATGACAAAAACTGGATGGGCATGGCAGTCGGGTGTCTACTAATGCTGCATTCCATGTACATTGGATGTCGTCATACCCAGGTTGGGTTGCGCTTTCGGAGAACTGTACACTAGGCCTATTCCCAAACGTTTCCATAAAACAGTGCTGGACAATTATGTTACATGTCAGCATGTATACAAGTCAGGTATACAAGTCTTTTGTTTGATGTTTTCGTCGCTCTCTCTCTCTCTCCTGCTCACTCTCTCTATAGGTGCAGGACTCATTCAATCACCTCTTGTCACAGCAGCCTTTGGGACCTGGGACTTCTAAGCAGCTCCTGAGCTCTGCTGTGTAGCCTTTTGTCTCATTAGTTATTGTAGTCTTGTCCTTACATTTTACACTTACAGTATTTAGCTGACACTCTTGTCCAGAGCGACATACAAGGTCACTTATATTACAGAAGTGGGCCAGTGTAGTGTTCGGTGTCCTGCCCAAGGACTCTTATTGGTGTAGCACTGCATAATCATCCAGACCAGGAATCGAACCCTGGTCTCCAACATGGTGTTGTAGCTTGCTGTCTAGCTGTTGTCTTGCACTTCACTTGCCAGTTTGTATATTTATCCCCCAGGTAGGAGGTGCACGCACATACATAGGCTTTACTTTCTGCATTAGACACACCAGGTAATAGGGCAGGTACCAGCCCATGTATTTCCATTAGCCTTAGTGTAAAGTATTTCAATACAGCTTTTAGTGTAGTCCTGTTTTATTCTTTTCTTTGCTTTGGTACGGTCCACATTGCCCCTCCTTAGGTTTTTCTCTGACATTACTTGTTGTACATGCACTAATTTGTGCTGTATAGACACATATGTTACAGGTATGTTCTGTTTCTGTGGATATTCAACTGAAAGAATTCAGTATAATACTTACTGCCCTTGTTTGGGGTCATGCACCACCTCACCTATTACTCTTCTTCCACTAAGGCACACCATAGTTACTGTCTCTACTATTCTCTTAGTCTGAGCACTACATCATAGAGGCATAACAAATAAACAAAGATATAAAGACGATGAAACAAAGTCAATTGAGAATGCAGCATGGCTAAAAGCAACTGATTTGGAGATTAAATTTGGCGTCAGAAGGTCAGATCTTGGTGGGAGCGAAACCATTTAGAGCTTAAACGTAGCTTAAACCTATCTATCTATCTATTTGTACAGGTGTGATGCTTTTCCTTTGCCGCGTTCCTGTTAATAGCCTAGCTGCTCAATCTAACCAAAACATGTGCCTCTTTTTATGTCCCAGGTTAGCATTGTTAGCATTGTCCCAGGTTAGCATCTAAGCACCACAGAAACATCTCCACATATAGACTGCATTATCCTACTGCTTTTATTACTGTTAATGTTTTGGTGAGGCTCTCCCAAATTTCTGAGTAGGAAACCCGACTTGTGGAGACGTTCAAGTTGAAATTTTCTACTTGGATTAGGATCTAACAACTTTTTTTAAGCTTCCTCTCACATCTCCATTACCAACATGAATCATTATGGAATATTTATGGTGGTTCTTCTAGGGCAGTACTCAAAAAAGCACATCTAAAGCACCTTCATTTTAACCAGTGTACGTCACTCTGGATAGGAGCATCCGCCAAAATCGACGTTTCAGAAAAAGATTATATGGGTTTAAACACACCTGTACGTACGACACTGACTTGATCTTCACACCTGTGAAAAGGAAATCCTACACTCTTTTGATCAGATGAAGCCTTTCCAAACAAACAACTACAAAGTGCATAAAATATCAACAAATCAATTCACAGGATGTATGAGGAACCCAGTGAGTCATGGTACAAGCTCCATATGTGCAATGAAAGAGAATTCTTTGCTACGTTTTTAGGTTTCCTCTCTGGTGAACCGCCTGCAGAGAAGTTCTCAGACCGCATGCGGGTCTCAAACTTTTTCATGGAAAGCCAGACAGCAGGATTCTTTGGGCAGTGGCCGTAAGAAAGGCTTTGGGATATGGCTGCAGTGCACACACAGTTTGAACAGAAGAGCAAGAGCTCTAACAATACGTTTCCATGTACTGTATATTTGTGTGTGTATATATATATATATATATATATATATATATATATATATATATATAATGTGTGTGTGTGTGTGTGTATATGTATGTATATATGTGTGTGCGTGTGTGTGTGTGTGTGTGTGTGTATATGTATATATATATATATATATATATATATATATATATATATATACATACATACACACACACACACACACAAATATGCAGTATGCTGCAGATTTTTATAAGATTTATATAAGGGGTTAAAAAATGTGCCAAAGACAAAAACATGGGGGCCAGACGTGTGTTAATAATTTAACTTTAATAACTTTAACAATGTTAAAAGTATCGTTAAGGTTGCTTTGATGGCTCAATGGGGTCTGTAATAGCTGATGCATCAGAGCAGGGGATCCTGCGCTCTCCTCTGGCGGGGGAAAATGGTTGAATTCACAAATATCGGAGGAGGCACATGCTTGTCCTCATCCTCCTAGTGTAGGAGCTTTGCAAGTAATAGGCAGAGCCCTGGTGAGTGGGTGGGTTAATTGGCTCAGCTAAATTGGAGAGAAAATCCCCACCTACATGGTCATGCTGAATACACTGATGCACAGATAAATGTGAGATTATTTTAAGGAACTCAAATTTGGGGTAGATTAAGATCTGTTTTTTTACATTTCTAAATGATTCATTTATAATGTTTAAGATTAATTCATTATGACCAGGGACATGTCCTCTTACTGGGATCTAAACAATACGTTTGGCTGGGTTTTTTAAATTCTGTCAAATTTAGGATGGTGTATTCATGTCTGGGATTTGACACTGATTACACATCAGCATTTGCTCCTACATCTAGCAAACATTCTGTGTACAGATTTTTTTTTAAATCAGATGGATTTATACTTTACACACACCTCTTCAAGCCCCGCCCCTTGCCACCACACCTGGGGAAACACTAAATCTTAAAAGGTTGTGGATAATCCCCTTCGTCAATATACCCCCCACATGAGATGTAGATCCATGAACCAGATCCACACCTGTATTGGGCCGTTGTGTGTGTGTGTGTGTGTGTGTGTGTGTGTGTGTGTGTGTGTGTGTGTGTGTGTGTGTGTGTGTGTGTGTGAGTGTATAGACTAAGGTATGGATCAGCTCAACAAACCCACACCAGATGTTATGGTAGGTTCGACCCAGTTGTGGTTCTTCTTCATCAGTCTCACCTCAAAGTTCCCTTGAAAACAGAAAACACAACGGCAGCTGCCGCTCTTTGCTTTTGTGGCTTCTGTGATCTCTGTAGGACTGTCCTCACTCCTCCTAAAGCCCAGCATGCTCTCAAGGGCTGGATTTCATCTGTCTGCTCAATAAAAATAAAAAAGGCCAAATGCTAATGTAATTTAGAAGTCATCATGAGGGACGCTACATATTCCCCCTCTGATTCAGGGAGGAACAGAGCGCTGCTACTCTGTGCATCTTCAAAGAGGAACCGTAAGCTTGGTGACACAATGACATGTGAGAAGGGATGTACTATGTGTCATGAGAATTCTCTCAGAGTCAAGCTTGCGTTGAGGGAAAAGCTGAAACAAGAGGAATGGTCTCGAGCTTGTTCATTCAGTACGGTGGACAACACTTGATCGGACTCAACTAATCACTAAAACTGCAGTGGTGCATCTCTTGGCTTCAGAGGTGTCAAGTAGCAAAGTACAAAAACTTTATTGGAGTGATGATTTATTTTTGACTTCCATTTCTTACGCAATTATCTGAACTTTCTCCTCCTTACATTTTAAAAACAGCCTCGTTCCTCCTATTTCATTTCCCTTTGTTTTCATTCCGGCTCGTCATCAATAAAAAACTCTCTCCAGATAAATCTCTCCATCCGGAAAGTGTGAGTCTGATCCTGATTGGATGAGAAGTATAAACAGACACCATTCTGACTCCCTATTGGTTTATAAGAGATCCATCACACCTGCACACGTCCCGTCCCTCTCCAGCAGCTCACAGCAGACGTCTGTAGTCTAGTATGAAGACTGTGTCCGTGGCAGAGACTCAAGAGAGCTGCAGTGAAACGTCCCGACTGAGCCCCACATTTACATTCCAATAAAGCTTATTGATCACACGCCTCTGAAGTCTGACTTTCTGCAGCTTTACAAAACTTCTAGACAACGACTCCTCATATTTTCCTCCATGAAGCTCATGTTGATGCTCAGTAGAGCACAGAGACGCTCCTTTAATAGAGCTGATATTACTGAAATGCTTCATTTTCAATGGGCAGATCTGCAGCTGAAACAGGAGCCTAGTGCAGCCCAACATTTTTAACATCAACATTTTAATTGATCATTCTCCTCATTATGACTTTTAGAGAAATGGGTTTTTGGGGAGGGGGGGGGGGTAGTGCACTATAGACCCCTGTGGCGCGACCTTTCGGCCTTTGTTTTTCTTCCATTACTTTTACTTTTCTACTTGAAGTGGTTCTGAAACCAGTACTTTTACACTTTTACTGGAGTAAAAAGCCTAGTATCTCCACTCACTTCTACCTGAGGAATGAATGTAAATACCTCTGACACCTTTGCTTGGCTTCTTCTAGATGGTGGGTATTTCAAAAAGTTACTCAGATATTGTAAGCACAAGGTTGAGGAACGGCCAGTGTGTATATCCTTCAGCTTCGTTTCTATTAGCCAGGCTTAAATTATCCAGCTAAACTGAGAAATCCTGCTTTATGGAACACCCAACCCCCCCCCCCCCCCGGTCCCGGAGAACCCTCTGTCTTGCTAATTTCATATTATCCATCCCAAACCCACTCACTTTAACTCATGAAAGGCTTGCTAATTATTTAAATTAATTAACTGTGTTGGGAGCAGGAAAACCCCTATAATGTGCGGGGGGAAATGGTCCTTCATGGTCACTGTCCTAAAGTGAAGACCACGCTAACTCTGGAAGTGAATGCTTTCCAGGAACTGCTGGCTACATTAGCTGTGGAGTTTCTAAAGAAGCTAAAGTCAAGCACAAAACGTGTTATAGCTGATTTACAGCATTTGAGGTAGGAGGGAAAGCTAAGAGAAAGAAAATTGTCAAACAGTTTTAAGGGTGGGTTTGTTCTTGAGGTTGTTTTCACTCTAGAGCTAGCGTATCTTCTGAGGGTAGGGGTAACATGCTGTGCGATCACTGACTCGTGTTGCAACTGTCAAGTGTTTTGGGATTTGTAGTTTCTTTGTCTTAAGTTTCAGAGCTTGTAATTTATAATTCAGGGAGCTCTTCGCTACTACCAGATGTAGAAGCAGGAAGACACATGTTGCTATCTGTGTAGCAGTGATTTCTTTGGTGTTTGTCACTTGCATTAGTACATAACAAATCTGCAATGCAGTATTTAGTCATGTTGCTCATATTAGCTGCAGTATCTGGACATTAAAGTTATGTTCGTCATTTTAGTATTTAGGTCTTGTGTTTATATAACTGATCAGCACAGTGATTTATCAGTCTACTCAGGCTTTAGTAGAGCTCAGTAACACTGAGATAAATAACTGATCAGCACAGTGATTTATCAGTCTACTCAGACTTTAGTAGAGCTCAGTAACACTGAGATTAATAACTGATCAGCACAGTGATTTATCAGTCTACTCAGGCTTTAGTAGAGCTCAGTAACACTGAGATACTAAATAACTGATCAGCACAGTGGTTTATTAGTCTACTCAGGCTTTAGTAGAGCTCAGTAACACTGAGATAAATAACTGATCTGCACAGTGATTTATCAGTCTACTCAGGCTTTAGTAAAGCTCAATAACACTAAGATGAATAACTGATCAGCACAGTGATTTATCAGTCTACTCAGGCTTTAGTAGAGCTCAGTAACACTGAGATACTAAATAACTGATCAGCACAGTGATTTATCAGTCTACTCAGGCTTTAGTAGAGCTCAGTAACACTGAGATACTAAATAACTGATCAGCACAGTGATTTATCAGTCTACTCAGGCTTTAGTAAAGCTCAATAACACTAAGATGAATAACTGATCAGCACAGTGATTTATCAGTCTACTCAGGCTTTAGTAAAGCTCAATAACACTAAGATGAATAACTGATCAGCACAGTGATTTATCAGTCTACTCAGGCTTTAGTAGAGTTCAGTAACACTGAGATAAATAACTGATCAGCACAGTGATTTATCAGTCTACTTAGGCTTTAGTAAAGCTCAGTAACACTGAGATACTAAATAACAGATCAGCACAGTGATTTATCAGTCTACGTAGGCTTTAGTAAAGCTCAGTAACACTGAGATACTAAATAACTGATCAGCACAGTGATTTATCAGTCTACTCAGACTTTAGTAGAGCTCAGTAACTGAGATAAATAACTGATCAGCACAGTGATTTATCAGTCTACTCAGGCTTTAGTAGAGCTCAGTAACACTGAGATAACTGATTAGTACATTGATTTCAGTATTTAGAATTTAGTGGATCTCAGTAATACTAAGATAAATAACTGATCAGCACATCTACTCAGGCCTTGGAGCTCAATATCACTTTATTTTATCAATAACTGATCAGGGTCCAGTTTCCCCAAAGCATCTTAGTGTTAAGGTCATCCTAATTGGTAGATGGAGTGTTCCGGTGAGGCCCGCTCAACCCTGTAAGAATAATCTGTGTGCCAATATGCTTTTGGGAAGCCTAGGGTAGAACAGTGATTAATCTAACGATGCTCTAGCACAAACTGCAGTGTTGTTGCATTCTCTAATAAGTGTCTTTGCCGACCATATGCTGATGTGAAAATAGTTCATAAATAAACGTTCAAAATATTCTCCTAAAACTAGTAAACAGTAACGGTTTTATAAATAGGCTACCAACTTTTCAAAGTGTAACATGAAATAAATACAGATAATTGGTTTCTGCATTCTGGATATCTTTTCAAATACACCAGCAAAGCCCAGCTCCCATTTAACTAGTATCACCCTGGCACGGTCTCCCAGTCCCTCTATAAACGCATGTATTCCTAAACCGACACAGCCCATCATATAAAAGTCTTACTTCAGCAAAACAAACCTACAATACGAATCCTGCCGTGCCTGTGCCCCAATGACCGACATCAGTGAAATCCCTGGACACCTATTGTGCATGTTATTGTGTTCCACTGGGCTAACACACTGGACTATAATGCTGCTGTCAGCCATCAATGGCTGCTGGGACATAATTGCCATTTGGCTGCGATTCATCGTCTGCACGCTTGTCCAAATCGCTGGACAAATGGGCTGCTGTTAGGTCAGCATGCTGCTTCAAGGTTCACAGCACTCTACCTCACCGGTCAGTCAAGGCAACAGACTCTACATCACTTAAAGGCAGTAAATCTGCTACTGCGCTTTATGCTCAAGCCTTGGAGGAGACTGTGTGATTATTTAACTATAATGGTGACAAAAGGCTGAAAGGTGAGTTATTTCTTCAGCCAGTCGCATAAAAGTTCACCCGTGAAATACTGGAAAGTAGTGGAGTCTTTTTTCCATGAACATGCATTTGAATTGCTATAATGTGAGACATTGATTATAACGGGAAATAGAGTTTCTCACTTGCCCACGTTTCCACCGAACAAGAATGGTCCCTTGAAATCTCAGCACCAAATCCTCCCTAGGGAGATTATTTCAAGTGAATAAATGAGATAACTCAAGCCAAGAGTTAAAGCGTTCCAAGAGGACTTAGGCTATTTAATGAAGTCTGCATCAGAGCTTGGGTTTGTGACATTCTAACAGCTGAAGGCCACCTTTGGTGGGGATAAAAGCCCAACCAGGGACCACCTGCCAACTGGAAAACATATAGTTAGTATATTTCCAAATGTTAGTGGACCCTTCTAATGAGTATGTTCAACTACTTCATCTAAGTTACACCCATTGCTTACATAGATGGACAAATGCACACACATACACAGCTTGTCTAGTCCCTGCAGATAAGTATTGTCAATAGAATAAGACTTACTGAAGCAGATCGGCACCATGCTGCCTAATAATGCCAGGCGTGGGCTAGAGGGGTATAAAGCCCCCTAGCATTGAGCTGTGGAGCAGTGGAAGAACTGTGTTCTCTGGAATGATGGATGGTGGAGCTCCATCCAGTACTTTTGGGATGAGTTGGGATTGAGTTGGATCATCTAACATGCTGATCTCACTAATGCCCCTTTTGCTCAATGCAATCAAACCCTCACAGCAATGCTCCTACAGAATCTAGTAGCAAGCCTTCTTCCCTGGACAGTAGAGACAGTTACTCCAACAAAAGCAGGATCAGCTCTTTTTAACACCCTTAATTGCAGAAGAAACAGCGAATGAGCAGGTGTCCCAATACTTTTGTCGATACAGTGTATGTCAATCACATCTTGTACTATGGTGTTCTATGTCCCATCCAAGACACTTAACTTACTTAATTTGGTAATAGCTAATAACTTTTACTGTACAAATAATGGAGTATTTGTCTTCCCACCAAAAGAGAACTGAGCCAAGGTTATGTTGAAGGGCTATATGGAAGTAGTCTCCTTAGGAAATCCAGTTGATTGATCAACTAACACCACCTGCAGTGTTCAATAAGCTCCACTTATTACTGTTATTATTAAGAAGCCTTTTGTTGGTACAGTACCGTCAGCTGACAGCAATTTCCTGATTGCAGCTTTAAAACAGAACATATCCAGATGACCTGTGTGTCAGGCTGGGTTGTTATTTAATTGCAGTGTAAGTTGTGGGCAGCAGCAGGTGCTCTCCTGAGTGCACTGATTGCCCAAGGCTTCTTTAATGCACCCTGAGTGCCTTTTAACAGCAGTTCCGTGTCACAGAAAGCTCATTCATCATGGACAAATAGACAGATTCTCCAAGTGATGGAGCTCCTTACACCTCACAGCTCTTTTCCTGCCTTTTAAGCAGACTCACAAGATGTAGTGGTCACAGTGACTGATCTAGCATGGTGTGGAGAATGTGTTAAACCTCTATTTGGGTGAAAGAGAAAGCAAATACCTGTGGCTGAAGAACGGAGTAGCATGGGACCCCCCTATTTGAAGACATCATATATTAACAGTGTTTAGGGCATGTAGAATGAGGCCTGAGCGTCTATAACCCTTTAAAAACACCTGCACAGGTTATGGGGCTTATATGGGGTGGTATGGTACTGCACAACTCCACAGAGGTCCTGTGGGTTCAATCCACGTTCTGGCCTCTGTGGGTTTCCTCCAATGTCCCAAAAGTGGTGGTATTTGTCATTGGGGTTATACTTGTGGACATGGATTGAGCCTTTTTTTGGGCTAAACTGCAATCTCAAGGGTGTCTTACCATTAAAACCAGTGTAATCCAAGCTTGGGTGTAGCCTGGGTCTGGAAAGCTGGCCTTTACTGTACTCCTGAGACTAAGGACCAGTTGTTTGAGATTTTAAAATGAAGGGATATGGTTATTTCAGTAGAGTGTGTTCTTCCATTGCACAGACCCTAGTAAAACACACCTAAAACAGTCATTTATTTCCAAACCAACATGACCTGTTGACTTTTACCAGAACATTTGCATGTTTTAGCATCGTTCAGTAAGAGAGGTGCAGATAAACAGCACCTGCACAGACATGCTGGGTGTTTTGGCATCCACTCAGGTCAGCTGGATCACTGAATTATACAGATTTAATCACACAAAGCTCTGATGAGTTTGGCGCTACAGGGCTCAATGGGCACAATTAGTGCAAACACCGCGGACACGGCTCAAAAACATTGAAATTAACACTGCAATCATGAAGGAGGGCAGGAGAACAGCTGGGACCTTTTGCGTCTGGTTCTCCATGTGTAACATCTCTCTCTATCTCTAGGTCTCAGTCTGGCCAGATCTCAGGGCTACATACTTCGCATGGTGGGACTAGACAGAGTCCACTGTTTACAATTTAACCACATTTATGCGAATTGGAGTTAAATGTGACACAGTGGTGACAAAGGTAACCGGCCACAACACACAGCATTTTAAGTGATCATCTGGGGCTAGTTTGAATAAGCTGCTATTATGATGCCAGCCATCATGATGTGCCATCACCTGAAAATGAAGAGAAGAAGAGAAGCCATTACAAGAACAGCAACAAATGCAGCCTAACTTGCAGATATAGTGAACATCCTGCTCGATGACTGGGTGTGTTGACAGTTTTTCCTTTATAGAGATTAAACAGGGTGTTACGGTACCACACAACTCCAGCGGGCTTGTAGGTTCAATCCTCATTCTGGCCTCTGTGGGTTTCCTCTGGGTACTCTGGTTTCCTCCAGCTTCCCAGAAACACAGGGTAGGTGAATTGGCTATTGTAAATTGCCCCCTAGGTGTGAGTAAATGGGTGTGTCGAGGGGGTGTAGGGTTTTTTCCCAGATACTCATGCCCAACAATGGTTCCCGGGGTTCCTTCAAACATGAACATTAATCTTTAGGTATTCCGAGGAGCACCCATCATGGAACACCCCTCATATGGGGCATGCTGCCCAGATAACATTCTGTGGGCCTGTATAGTGTTGGCCCCACATATGAATGCCCAACAGGGTCCCACAAGAGTCAGTGATGGGAACATGGGCCCTGTCTGTGTTGTCCCCTGGCCTAGATAAGACCTTTATGAGCATAGAGTGGGCTGTAACTCTGGACGGTACCTGGACTTTCAATACTGTGAAAAACAGAAGGTTTGAAAACTGTGTGCTCTGATTATACCAAGTCTTAGAGAATTCAGGGTGTCTGCAGTGGTGCGGTCCTCGCTGACGCACCCCTTTGAATGCCAAAATAAGAAATTAGACACCCCATAAGCTTGCAAGCACAGGCAGAGTACTGCAGGATGGCCAATGTGTTACTTGGGACAGGGGTAACCTCAGCTTTAAGCAGCCACCTGGTTGGACATGACAATGGCAATAGGTGACCTATTGTCATGTGATATGTCTGAAGTGAGTTATAGAATGGTGGAGAGTGCTGGGTTATTGTTCGCAGGGTTGTGGGTTCGATACCTGGGTCTGTGAGATGTTTGGCCCTCTGCTCCAGGGGTGCCATAGCATGGCTGAGCCCGGCTTTCCAAGCTGATAACAAGTATAACAAAGTATAACAGCAATAAAAGGTACTTAACCTAAAACGTTTGTGAAGTGAAGCTTATTATAAGTGTCTCACATTAGAACTTTGGACAAGATCCCAAGATATATACATTTTATCTTTAGAAGCCAACGACCTATGCTGGGTGATGTCAAACTTAATAAATGATGGGCTGAGATAGAGGCTGTATGAAAGCACATATTGTGTATTGATTACTTCATTCTACTACTCTCCAGTGATGGGAAAAGGAGGGGTTAAATATGGGCCTCATCCCTGGCCTAGGCTTTTTTCTGGACACAGATGGAATTTAGCCTTCGTCTTTAACCCATATGTGCAGCAAACGCAACTGGACCGGTGGGCAGCCTTTGCTGCGGCACCTGGGACCCAGATAGTGTTGGGGCCTTGTTCAAAGGCTTGAAATTGGCAGCTTGGCGAACCCAGGTATCAAACCCACAACGCTGTGTACTTGCAAGCTATCTTTGTTTTAGTAAACTTCATGCACTTGTATATTAAGAACTAATAGGCTATGCTTATGCCAGTATATAAGCCCTCATATTTACAATGTTATGCTATTCAGAATATTCAAATAAATGTGAGTAAAAAAGGTGGCTGCTGTGACTCTTGAATCTGAATTTTTAACCACCAATTCCTGCAGCCAGTTAGGACCAGTGCTTACACCAAGGTCTAAAGTTGCACTGGGAGAAATTAGATAATTTATGGGACTGGCTCGGAATTCTGGTGAGCTCTCATGGCCTTTAATATTCAGGCCAGTGCCAGCGCCAGGGTAAATCCGATAAGATTCACTTTGAATTATTTATCAGCTGTTGGAATCGGCAGACTGTTGCCATCAGATAAGGGGATCATTGAGTTTTAGCTTCTCTTGGGTCAGAAAAGCTCATCATTAGGGCTCACGCAGACTTGTAGTCCATGTTCTGCTTTGTGTTTGGGTTGTTCATCGTTTTGATTGGGAGAATGAGTTTGTTTCCCAATGAAGGCCTTACATAACCGAGCTGAACATTTACCAAGCCCAATCTGTTGTTGGGTTGGATGCAAATGAAACATTAATTAATTATGGCTAATGGCCTTGACACATTATTCATTGTGTGCTGTTTATAGCCCAGACGGCTCAAGAAAAAGTAAGTGAACTTCAATTGCAGTGGTAACTTCTCCATGAGCTAATTGGTGTAAAGGGTGTTTTGACTAACCAAGCCTCAGAAGACCTCAGAAGATGTGTTCTAGAGACACATGGAGTTGGAAAGAGCTACAATATCCTTACTAAAGATCTGATTGTACATCAATCTATGGTTAGACACTGTCTATAACTTTCTATAAATGGCGAAAATTCAGGACTGTCATTAAATTCTGTAGGAGTGGATGTCCTGACACGATTCCAAGGGGCAATCCTGAAAGAGGTGTGAAGGAACCCAAGGGTAGAGACCTACAGAAGTCTCTAAAAACTGCAAAAACCTGTGAAAACATTTGATTTTCCTGTGAGGGAAATAATTGAATTGACATTTATTAGACCTTTAAATGTATAGAATTAGTCAGGTGCAGAGCATCAGCTGCAGATGATGAAAAAAAGATCTCAGAGCTATCAGAAATCAGCCGTTCCACTGTCCACTTTTAAGCTTACAAGTAAAACAACTGCCAACACCTAGCAATATCCGTCCAAAAGCAGAACCACCAGATGAGTAAAGAAGTCTCCAACAATCCTAAAATTGCCTTCACAGTGGCAGGCAGATCTTGAATACAGGTGATGTCAGAGTACAGCATCTATCATCAGAAAGACACTGAACAAGACTATTTTTATGGAGGTGAGCAAGGAGCAAACCCTTACTGTAAAAAACATCAGGGTTAAACTTCGGTTTTCCAGAGAACACCTAGAACCCAAGGATAACAGCAAAAGCTGTTGCAGAGGCCTACAAGTCTCTAAATAACACTAAACCAAGTGGCTCAGAGGTCACAAGTTCGAATCCCGAGCCATGCTGCTTTACCATCAGTTGCTGAAATCAGAGCAAGCACAATTGGCTCAGACATGATTCCTCCAGGTGGGTAGGTGGCGCTCTTAAATTTGGACATGTAGTGAACCTTAAGATATCCTTTCTTTCTTGGAGATTGGCTCACTGGAAAAGTTGCTAGCTGGTCCCATGTGAAGAGAGTCATAAGAGAGATTAGTCACTAGTGCACTAAATGTTAAGTCAAATGACTGTTTTCATTTAAGGGGATATATGCAAATGAGTCCCCTTGATTAGACGACTTGTTATTTGTGCCGATGTTACAGATTTAGCCTAAAAAAATAATCACTTGAACAGAACTCGGTCTCTCATCTCGACAATAAAGCCAATCAGAGATGGAGTTTCTCGAGTTCCCCTTCCCTTCCTCAGCCAGAGCGAGCGTAGTCTGCACTTTGCAAAATGCCAGTTCCCACAGGCTGATTAAGGGAGTGATTATAATGGCAGCTACAGATAAAGCATTACTTTCTAGGTCAAACCTTCACAAGATCAGCCTTTAGCTTTCTAGGATCATATGACATACTATGAATATTCATAATTATTAGATCTCCTGCACGGTTTCTTTGCTCAGTGTTTACACATCTGGACTGTGTGTATATCAGTGTACATCTGGACTCCATAAAATCCTCTCAGTACTAAATCTCTCTCTTTACCTTCTCTGAGTAAATGGCCACCCAGTCCGACCTGCTGGAAGATTGCCCGCTGAGGTCCCCTCTACCTGCGTCAAACCAGCTGCCACCTACCAGTCCAACCAGCAGGCCCCCCACCAACCACCACCCATACCAGACCAGCGGCACACCCTCCTACCACTGCTACCTGTTTAATGACCATGTTCAAACCTAAATGGACTCTTAACTATCTGCACTATTAATATCACCACTATTAACTATCTGTTGTATCTGGTTTGGTAATTTTTATCAATAATTTATGAATAGTTCTGATCAGAGGAGGACAGGTCGGGTCCCTCTTGTGAGTCTTGGTTCCTCCCAAGGTTTCTTCCTCCAGCTCTGAGGGGGTTTTTCCTTGCCGCTGTTGGCTGCTCACTGGGGGTCTTGGATCCTTCATGTCTTCTTACGTTATTTCTTTTTTGTCTCGGTCTTTTACTAATTACTGATTATGTAAAGCTGCTTTGTGATGACAAAAAGTGCTACACAAATAAATCTGACCTGGCTTTTGACCTTGTTTTGCTTCATTGTGTACTTGTAAATGACTTTAACACCAATAAAGCCTTTTAAACCTGAGCATATAGAAAATACTACTCACTGTATCAGATGGTCACTGGATGTGAGAGCTCTTTTTACTGAGGAGACATGTTTAAGTCTTATTGCAGATGTCCCTCTGATTAACGAATCCAATGCGACTAGGACGAATGTCCTCTTTTTCTGCCTTACTCCTCACATCACTTTATTTCAGTAAGGTGATGTAACATATTAACATATTATTCTTATTTTTATTTATATTGTGTATATAGTGTAAATTATTTATCTACATTTTTTTGTATCTGAGTGTCTTGCTATCCCTTTCTGTTGTGACACTGAGAATTTCCCCACTGTGGGACTAATAAAGGACTATCTTATCTTAAACATCTGGACATGTGATCTAACTAAACTCTTTTTAGTCTTTAATCATCATTTGTAAAGTGAAAATTAATAGAAATGTCCTGAAATCTTTCCTGTGAGGAAAAAAATGAATGCCCCCCACATTTATTACTTCTTTAAATGTATAGAATTAGAGTCAGATGCTGAACATTAGCTGCAGATATTGAAAAAAGATCTAGCTATCAGAAATCAGACGTTCCACTGTCCACTTTTCATTTTACAAGTAAAACAACTGACAACATGGCCAGGTCAAGCCATCCTAGCAAGCTCAGTCCAAAAGCAGAACCACCAGATGAGTAAAGAAGTCTCCAACAATCCTAAAAGGTCTTCACAGTGGCAGGTAGATCTACAGATCCATCAGAAAGACACTGAACAAGACCTTTTAGAAAACACCTTGACAAAATCCAGGACTTCTGGAACAATGTGATTTGGACAGATCTGAAATCTAGCCCTCGTGTTTCTCATTTTCCTGGTCGGACTTTTTAGCCTTGCTGCCATATTCTCTTAAAATAGCCTTTATGTTTATCGTCCAGACTGGTGTCAGCAGCAAGTCCACAAATGCTTTTTGAGATGGATTGTATTAGACCTGTTCATCTTCAGATCTGAACATGGGCTCTCCAAACAACGTGAAGAACTTCTGAATTCAGTAGATGTCTTCAGTAAACGTTGTTTCAGTAAAACTGATGATCTACTGAATGTTCAGATGCTGCTCCATCACACATTCATCATCGATTCCTGGGCTCGGCAAGCTGCCACTCTTGTGCCCTTGAGCAAGGCCCTTTACCCTCTCTGCTCCCGGGCGCTGGAGTTGGCTGGTTGTGTGTGTGTACTCACTGCCCCTAGTTCACTAGTGTGTGTGTGTGTGTTCACTACCACAGATGGGTTAAATGCGGAGGACACATTTTGCTGTACAGTGACAAATACGTGCACCTTTATCTGTACTATAAAGTATGTATAAAGTACCAGAGCCCCAGAATTGAGTAAAAGTACAAGTGCTTGATCAAAAAAGTGATGTGTAGAAGTGTTCTTTAAGCTTCATACTTAAGTGGAAATTAAGTATTCATAATATATATATATATATAGTAGATAGTATATTTTTGTACTTAAGTACTGAAAGTAAAAGTACAGTACTGTGTTCTGTAGTTCTTACAAAAGTTTGGGTATCATTGTTTATATTAGTTCAGATGCTCAGACTTAAGGCCTGTCTCAGTTCCTCTGGCTGTAGTAGAAGGACAGGACTGTAGAAGACAGAGTTCATGAACTTCACGAGTCTTCAGTTCACTCTCTAAACAAACTCAGACCTGACTCAACCTGCCACATACAAGAGCTTCATCTGTAAAACCAGTGAGGAGATCAGCTCAAACCCCTGAGCTTCACTCTCTGTAAACTCAACTACAGCTGAAAGATCTCAGGCCATTCAGACACATACAAGTATTTGCAGGAGGTGAAGATGGAGCTGGTTCTTCTGGTGGTTCTTCCTCTTCCATTTGGAGATAAACTAACAGAGCTCTAGCGTTAGTGTCCTCAGAGGAAGAACGGCAGCATGCTCGCTCACGGCTCGATCGCCTGTTCTGCTCAATGTTGAGGCGGCTTCATCAAACCCGGTGACGGCGCCATCTAGCGCTCTGGAGGTGATAATGTGGGTTTGAAATGATTCTTACTGTTTTAATAATTGTAACGAGTAACGATGCAGCTCATAAACAAACAATGCAACGGAGTAAAAGTATTAAACTCATCCAGAATATGCAGTGAAGTAAAAGTGGAAGTAGGAGATAAAAATAATCCTCCAGTAGATGCAGTATTTTACAGTATTTTAATACTTAAGTACAGTAATAAAGTAGTTCTACTTCCTTACTTTACATCTCTAGTCTTTAAACTTTAAACAGGATCACATTTGCTTGTCTTTTACAAAAATATTGTTCTTTCTGGAACCAAAAAAAAGTTTCTCCCATGGCATTGCACCCAAAAATCTGCTGTATATTAAAGTAGCCATTGAATCGCCTGTTCTATCATTACCAAGTAATAGCTATCCTACCTCCTGTGCATGACTGGATATGCGAGACTACGGGTGGGAAAATAATGTCCCTAGCCAAACTCACAGAGCATGGAGAATGGCTGATGTTGCCACATGGCCTTCCACCACCTTTGCTGATGGTTTTGATTTGGCCTCTAGGCATTTCCGAGCTGTGGGAGCAGAAGAAAAGTGTCTGAACTGCTTTCAGTATATTTTTCTGGCTGAAGGCATTATTTGGAATATGCAGTTCTCATTGAACATATTTAGCTGATAAGGACACACACACACACACACACACACTGGCTGGATGTGGATAACTATTTGGCATTACATGCGCTGACCACCATCTGTTAGCTCTGGGGAAGGCTGCTGTGCGGAGTGTGCTGAAATCGGCCTGGTTGCAGCTTCCCAGCCCACCCCCATGGACGGATCTTTCTCTCCCATGCGTTTGTTTGTTCGTTCATTCATTCATTTGTCTTTCCCTTCGTCGGCTCACCGCACATGTGGAGATTGCGATCAGCCTCTATGTTTTCTGTCTGCACTAATTTCATAAGATTGGAAACCGTTGTAGCGCTAACCTCACTAAAGCTTTAATTACGAGCCCCCCCACCCCCCACCCCCCCTTCCTCCTCCTCTCTCCAAGGAAAACACGCTTAGATCTTTTTTTAATTCCAAATGAATGTTTCGATTGTCGCTCCCCGTCTCTCTTGCGTTCCCTCAAAGGACGAGCGCTTAAATTAAAATGTGAATTAATTATTCAGGATTTGTTTTGTAATGCAAATTGAATGAGATCCCATTAAATGCGCGACTGTCAATCATGATTGTTTTTGAAACGTGGGCGAGACCGTCTTATCAGGGTTAGTCAGCGATATTAGACTGCAGCTGGAGCGCATGCCTTTGGGTGTCACTTTCCCAGGCTATTGATCTGAAAGGCACGCATGCGGGCCTGAAAATGACAGGATTGCATTCTGTCCTTGAGTTCAAAAGCGGTGATTTGGCCTACGAAGCCACGGCACAAAATGTACCCCATGTTGCAGGGGGCTGTAGTTCTGGCCTCTACAAATGCCTGTTATTTTCCCAAAAGCTTTGGAAAGCTTGTGTTTTGTAGAGGAGCAGTTGTGAGAATTGGTTAAAAAAAACAACAACAGTAATTCAGAGACTTTTGGAGACTGCATAGCATGGTCATCAATGGCTGTGTAAACAGCAGTGTTTTCTAGTGTTCATTCCGCAGTCCTCCAACACTGCTCTAACACATCCGATCCAACTCATCAGTGAATGAACAGGCCTTCATTGAGTTGATGAGGCTTTTTACAATCAAATTTACTTCCAAATACTTCCAGTCTTTCACATTTACCCTGTTTGGTCCGACCAAAATTGTTGGTCTTGGTCCAAATGAAATTGAATCATTGGGGTTTGGGTTGATGGTTTGCAGTGTGGAAGCACTTTTTTGGATCAGACTTATAGACCAATTATAGGAAGTTGAGGCAGGCTGTTGTCACCCATTAAACAGGCGAAGTAAAAGAACTGGAAAATGAGTGGCAGGAGCACATAGGGGCGATTAGATCTGTAGTTGGTGGTATTGTTTATTTAGTGAATTGGAACAAGAAGTCTGGGGGTCTGCATTTGAAGTTGGTTCTGCTGGTAGTCTGGTGGTTTAACAGAACCAAATCGATCTGTACTTGCCTCTGACTTTACATCTACAGGGTGGACCAGCTAGGGAGGAGGACAGTGATTGGACAGACAGTGTTTAAGCACTCCAGCAGCACTGCTGCATCTGATTCACTACTTGTACCACCAGCAGCACAACACACACTACTAACACACACATTCACCACCACCAGGTCAGTCAGTGTCACTGCAGTGCTGAGAATGACCCACCACCCAAAAATACTACCTATCTGCTCTGTGGTGGTCAGTCCTGTGGGGTCCTGAGCAGTGGTGACAGGAGGCTGATAACAGAGTCTACAGAGAAACAGATGGAGACAGTCTGGATTTATATAACTTTATATATTAGTTTTTTATATTTTATTTAGGTTTGACTACTTTTATAGTTTGAGTGATTTTGAAGACTATTAGAAACATACATAAAATATACATAAAATTCATGAGACTCAGGAATATCTAAATAGTGCATTTTTTTCAGATTTCCCATTTCTAGCTCCTAGCCCTCCTATATGTCCAGTCCTCTAACATTTCTGATTAGGTTAACAAGGGACTTGATCGTTAGCTAGCCATGGGCTTCATGTGCAGACGGTCTACAGCATTGGTTCCCAACCATGGTCCTGGAGGACCTCCAGGCCTGCACATTTTTGTGGTTTCCTATTCTAACACCATCTTCAACTCAGGAAGGGTTGGGAACCACTGGCCTGTTGGAATGACTGCTACGTGCGTTAAAGAATCCTGCCTAAAGCAACAGCTGCTGTAATGGTCAAATATCAAGGACAACCGTACACAGCAGTCTTTCCTTGAATGCTGAAATGCAGTAGGAGATGTTACACAGATCAACAAATACATGCAAGGTCAAACACAGGTCCTGCCCTTTAGACCTAACCTCATGCATCTTCTTGTGGAATGCTTTGCTTCTCACTGACGTGAACTGGAATTGGAAATGGAGAGGTGTTGCGATTCTGCAGGGCTCAGAGGGGTAAAAGGGTAGGCTGTTCAGCTTAGACTGTTTAATATGGCTGTATGATGAGCTTGTGAGGTAAATACAATGGCATACATCTAACAGTTGCAAACTCTAGAACTAAAACTAACTAGAGTCTAGTACAGTACAGTTCTTACACCATTTAGCCAAGCATGCTCAGCTTCTCCTGCAGTCCACCTGGGAGCTAAGTTATTGGCTGATTTTCACGTTATAGCGGTCCAGCAGGGGTAGATGCCCAACACTATTTACACTATTTGCCCAAATGTTTGTGGACACCCTTTCTAATGAATGCATTCAGCTAATTTGCACTGCACCCATCACTGATACAGTTGTGCAAATGCACACACACACACACACAACTTGTCTAGTCCCTGTAGAGAAGCACTGACAATAGAATAGGACTCTCTACAGGAGCTATTGACACCATGCTGTCTCATGCCAGGCATGGGCTAGAGGGGTTTAAAGCCCCCCAGCATTGAGCTGTGGAGCAGTGAAATCAAAGGCACCGGTCCCGGTGCCTGAGAAAAATCCAGAAGATCCGGTTAGACTGTAGCCAGCCAGAACACGGTCTGTTCACCTTACTGCCATCAGGCAGGAGGTAACGCAGCATCCAGGCCAGAACAAACCGGCTAATGAACAGTTTCTACCCACAAGCCATCAGGTTCCTAAACAAGCTGTGAACCTTTCACCAACACCACTGCACTCGGACACTTTATTATTAATACTATATACATCACTGCTATGGACAACATCACTAAGTCACTTTATACAACAGGAATAGACATAAACATACTTATATACCATACCAACATACCATAAACATATATTTAGCTCCACTCTCTCACAGACTATACCTGTCTCATAAATGTACATATCAGAGAATTTTCACAGATCCCTCTTGTCTTTGTATATTCTGTATTTTGTGTATATTTTGTGTGTATTTTGTATTTATTTAATATAAATTTTTTATTAACTTTATTTTAATATGTTTAGTATGTATATAGTTTTGTCCTCCTGTAGAGCATCAACCTGAGCCTCACCACAAGCATTTCAATGCATCAATGTCCTGACATGTTGTGCAAATGACAAATAAACCTGAAACTTGAAACAATACTTTAAAGCTGTTCGGCCAACAAGCTGACAGGGCCTGCTTAATCTGAGGTCTTCAAATCTTGTGGGTTGTTGCGATTTACTGTCTATGTATTTTGTAAGACATGCTGGCTAAGATTGTCTGCTAATTGGGTAAATGTAAATAAGTGTGCTGTAGCTGAAGCTTCAGGGTAGATCATAGCTCCAAGTAAGGGATTGTTGTGAAATATGGTGCGCTTTAGCGAAATGCATCTTTAATGAGAGCTGAGACAGTCTTATGTTATTGATTACACTGATAATGGGAGATGCTCAAGCCACCTAATGCAACAGGATCTAAAGAAAAATCATCTTCTCCTCTAGTTAATGGCTGAGAGGTTAAAGCAGTTCAGCTGAATTCTCCACTCGCTAATGCTGAGCAATACAGCATAGATTGACTAGCAAATTTCCACACACTACATTCATTTAAATAACAACTGTCAGTGTGTTTAGGACAACACTGAGGAGGTGGATATCTTTTCACTTCATTAAGAAGCAGCTCTAGAGGCGCATTGTGTGTGTATTGTTTGAGCTGTGGAAAGCAAGCAGATACTGCTACCTCTGGATCTGAAGCTAAAGGGTTTCAAGGTTGTGTGAACTGAGGCTCAGAGTTTGCAAATCTGGCATTCATTCAGATGTAGGTCTGACTTTTCCACACTTTCAGACACTGTTTATGGGGGAAAAAACCTAAATAATGGACAAGGCCATGGTGAGCCGTCTAAAATGATGGCTGGTCATCTTCAGCCATTGACGTGATTGATTGACAAGGACTGGAGGTGGTTGGGAAATTGGTAATGTTCTGGTCACAAATAGGTTCAGACACAAACTGTGCTGTGGGTCACTGAATCTGTGCTAATCCAGTAATACCTGAATATATCTCATGTCTTTGAATGCATTGTGTGGAAGTTATGTTTGTTTTTATTATTATCAGCAATTGCTGGTCATTATTTTTGGAATAAGGTTACTTTCTGTGAAGCTGATGCTTAAAATCCATCAAGTTTACAGTACTAACAGCTGCTCCAGGCTTGAAAATTCATGTTGGTTCCATGCAAAATGTTACTTCTGAAAATAAATATACAGCGAATACAAAACTCTTACAGCTAAAAGCAAGAGACTTAATTGTGTGTTTGTATTGTGGACATTACTTCATGTCAAAAGCATAGTTTTGATTTCAGATTCTTGATTTTGATTCAGAGTCTTGATGTTGGGAGAGCGTTTATCTGTCTGCCAAATTATATGTAGCACATATTAAGGGCAGAACAGGTAAAGTTGATATTAATGGGTGTATATATGATCAATAGAAAACATTCTTGGAGGTAGAAAAATAAGAGCTACAGAGAAGGCACAGGTGGATACACTAATGGACAGGAGGGGATAGAACTGACAAGACACAAACAGAGCCATGTGCTTGGGAGGCATGACAACCTGCTTTCACAATTATTGACAGCATGCATGTACAGAATGTGGTGAGGACAATTTGTGAGTTTTTGTGGTAGATTTGGATGAGAATGCATAATTATAATTAATACAAATAAACACATAAAATATACATATTCTACTAGTTGGGACCTTGCCATCAGCATAAGATGATTTAGAAGTGGAGTCAGCAACAACAACACACCTTTTTCAATATCTTAACCTTTTAAGTTACAGATTTAATCTACTTATGTGTATATAGATTTATTTTTGACAAACATCTATTTTTGTTTAAACATCTATTAATCACACAATTGTCAATAACCAAAAAGTCAAAATATGCCAATTTTACTTTACTAACAAATAAAGGGTATTTGGGGGCGGGGGTACTAATCTGTACACAGCCTTAGCCTAATACTTGGTTGATGCCCCTTTGGCAGCAATTACAGCTTCAAGACCTCTTGGGAAAGAAGCTCCCAGCTTGGCATGCTTGTTTCTGGACATTTTTGCCCGTTCCTCATGGCATATCCCTCAGTTCAGTCAGGTTGGATGGGGAGCGTCGGTACACAGCCATTTTCAGCTCCTTCCACAGATGTCTAATTGGATTCAGGTCTGGCTGGGAAACTCAAGGACATTCACAGACTTTCGTTTTTGTTTTGAACTCTTTTGTTCTCTTGGCTGAGTGCTTTGGGTCTTTGTCATGTTGGAAGGTAAACCTTCGCACCAGTCTGAGGTCCAAAGAGCTTCTTCATTAAGGAATGATGGTGGCCACTGAGGTCTTTGGGACCTGTAAAATTCAGCAATTATTCTGTTCCATTCTCCAGATCTTTTCCTTCACACAATCCTGTTTCTGAGGTCTGCAAATAATTCCTTTAACCCCATGGCTTGGAATTTGCTCAGACATGTAATGTCAAGTGTGCGACCTTGTATAGACAGGTGTTGGCAATCCTCAATCATGTCCAGTCAATTGAATTGACCATAGGTGGACCTTATTTAAGTTGTAGAAACATCTCAAGCAGTAGCAATGGATGCACAAATGCATCTTGGCTCACTTTTGGGGGTCAGAATTTGTGTATGCATGATATTTTACATTTTGATTTTTAATAAATGAGCGCAAATGCTAATTTATGCTAAATACATGCTTTAACTTTTCCATTGTGATCTATAGTGTGTGTAGATGTTCATGCATTGTAGAATGACTCTCTAACATAATAAAATATGGAGAAGGTAAAAGGGGTGTGTAGACTTTCTGGCTTGACTGTACACTACTCATTTTCCTCATATTTCCAGAAAATTTTACTGTAGAAAATACTGTTATTTAAAAACACAAATAGTTCGTACATCCTGCCAATCTAAAATATAAACTCATTAAAAATGTGAAAAATGCCTTTGTACGTCCGGGTGCATGCTCATTTCTCAGAGGTAAATTCAGCACAAGCTAAAGAAATATTTCATAGCAAACACTCTCAAACACAATCTCCAAAATGCAAATATTGCTGCAAATATTGACATAAAGGCAAACATTTTAGCCCACAACCATCACAAGAAATGCTGCAAGGTCCTGTTAACTGCCATCAGCATAGAACAAATGTCTGTAGCAGTAAATGGTTCCAGGAACCGATTATTATTAGGTTGGGCACCTGCTGATTCTCCAGCTGAGCCACCCCTGAGACTCCCTTATTTAGATGCTCCTGAAGACTAGATCAGGTGTGTCATATAAACAACATGGGGATATTGTTAACTAAATGATTCATAATTATCTATTATGTTATTAACATTACATTGAGTATCGAAACTATGATTATACTGATATCCGTATGGGCATCTTAAACCTGTCTTTTTGCCACTATTTTGCCATTGATATGATAGACACTTCTGGACAAATCAAACTGAGACCCTTATTTGGGACAAAAATAAAAAATCTGTACTCAATAAATATCCTTCTATGAGGCTCATTTTCTACAGTCACAACAAGCATTCCTGTACAATTAACCTGCATTAAACTTAAAAATGTAAACTTCCTACTTCATGAGATGAAGACTTAAGGAAAGCGTGTGGGCACTGCCCTTTGAGACGATGCACTGACTCATAGTGAATGTTTTATGCAAGAAATCAAAAAGGTGAAGACTACAGAACAGAAGGTCAGAAAGAGGTCAGTTATTGATATTCATACTGAAGAACTTGACGTGTCTTTAATTCAAAGAGAGGAGCTGGTTCAGGGTGCACTGCTTTTTCTGTTTCTCTATGTGTTATTCAGTGATGACTCCCAGCCTGATTAGAAGAGAAGTCTTCATAACATGCTCCTAAATTGCTGGAAAAACAACTTCTTCGTTTTATCTGTGCAATAAAATTGTCCAAATGCACACCAGCTGCAGTTTTTGTGTACGTCAGACCTTAACCATTTGATTCTGATTCTCCAAAGCAACACTACTTAGTAATTGTGTCTTAAAACAGCAGCTTCAGAATTATGTTGATGGTACACTGACTGTAATACGAAGAATAGAGTCACCATCATTGCCTCTACTGGCCCTTAACGCCAGCTGTCACGCATGTGATGGACCCTGCCGTCCAGAACTCGTCTCAATACATAGCTTCAGAAGGAAGACTCCAACATCCAGAATGCATCTGGTGATCATGTGACCCCACACTCTATCAATCACTATTTTATCTCTCTATCTCCGGAATACTACCTGTTAAGTATTACCACTGGCTGTTTTCCCCTCCCCCAGTTAGGTACTGCCAGTTAACCTACCCTAGCACTAGCAAGGCTACAATAACACCAGCAGGGTAAGGACTTAACACAGCTCCTATTATCCATGCAAAGCAACTTCCTGTTTTCAAACTGAGAGGACTCAGAGGAAAGGGCCGGGTCCCAAGCTTCACCACACCAGCTAACAGATGCCTGTGCTGGCCAATATTGCTTAAGAGTGATGAGGGGACCTGCCAGTTGTACTCCTTCTGACTCCAGCAGCTGATGGCAAAGCAGCATGGCTCAGGATCTGAGATCACGACCTCCCGGGGCTATCAAGGCAGTGCATTAGACTGCTGAGCCACTCAGTAGTGGCACTTTCGCTCAGTGTTTTTGGCCCAGACAGATGTTTGAGGCTTGCCTGTTACCTTTATCATTAAAACCTCTTATTTTTACTTTCAACTACCAGCATCATTAAAGGCGACTGCACTACGAAATTTGGTGGTACTCCAGGAGGCCTCTCACCCCGAGTCAAATTAGTGTAAAATCCTGTAGTAATACTCTACCACCTCGGCCCACATGCTTCTTTACTTTCAAGTGCTGCTTCTGTAGCTCTCAGCTCGTCAACAAAAGCATGCAGTGTACAGCTGTCCATGAGGGGGCGCTCCAAGCATAATGTAATTTTAATACTAAAAGGATATGTTGGCTCATTTGAACTGAACAGCTGACCCATTTTATCAGGACTATTGTGTCAAAGCTAAATAGGGGAATCTGTTCATACTCATCTTTTATAATTCCAACTGCCTTCAGACTGTTTCGTCATGATGGTGTATAATACATTTTTTATATGCTTAGTGAGAGAACATCAAAAGACTAGTCGTAGCAGTCGTTTAAGGATTCAGTGCTGTTCCTCTGTGGTTAGAAAACACACAGAGTTCCAGTCAGTCTCAGAGAAACAAACGAGATGATCACACACACACACACACACACACACACACACACACACACAGTCAGAGAAAGAGGAGAGATGATCACATAGGAAATGTGTTAACAAATACTCAGCATGTCCCCCAAGCAGAGCTGTGATCTAATGGAGCTGAAGGAGTGCGAGACTGACACGGTACAGAGGTTTTCGTCAGGCTGGAAAGCAGACTGACAGCAAATCTGACACACCTCACACACACATGAGGAGACTTTTCCAAAGCCAAATTTAGAACCATGCTTAAAAAAAGGAGTAATTTTGTTATAAAACAGAACAGTCTGGTTCTACAATCTGATTCCATTTTCAGGGTGCTTCCGTGTCTGTGTTACCTTCTGGCTCTCTCCTTTTAATTAGGCTGTTATAGTCAGACCTGCCGGAGTCGTCAGACATACTCTGATACTGCTCAACATTCTCTGCTCTCCATGAAAATCCTCTCAGAACTAACTCTCTCTTTTTACCTTCTCCGAGTAAATGGCCACCCAGTCCGACCTGCTGGAAGATTGCCCGCTGAGGTCCCCTCTACCTGCATCAAACCAGCTGCCACCTACCAGTCCGACCATCATGTCTTACGTTATTTCTTCTCTCTTCTTTGTCTCTGTCTTTTAGTAATTACTAATTATGTAAAGCTGCTTTGTGACGACAACAGTTGTAAAAAGCCATACAAATAAATCTGACTTGAATTGACTTGACTTGATTGGCTGAGCCACGGTTTTGATGTAACCAGTATACTGTATATGCATGTGACCACAATCAAATGAATTGTGCATTAGGGTTCTTTAAACCACTGTGCTGTTTGTGGAATGTTACCACTCATCTTCACCAGGACATTGCTGGGCAACCGAAGCCTACTGTGAACAACCGGCAGTGCATGGCAGAATACCTGTTGGTGTATTTTATCATATTGCTCTTTGCCACTGTTGTATATGAGCTAGAAGGCACTTACATTTTACAATGCATAATTAAACGACCAAGCTGTAAATGAAGTCACTCAGAGTGGGTTTGGTGTGAAAGGCCCCTTTTTAGAGAAACCTATAGCGAGTTGAATGTCTCTGAGGTCATGTTCACACCTGCCATTAACCTTTAGAAGTGTCCAGCACAAAGGGCAGGTGAGAACAGGATACAAAGTATCTTGAGGACTAATTGTAATCCGATCCGATCACTCGGACCACATTCAGAAGTGACCAATGATCATTGTCCTCTGTCTTTGAACCCAGCCGTGAACACACACATACAGTGACACACATGCCCGGAGCGGTGGACAGCAGAGAGGGTGAAGGGCTCAACAGTGGCAGCTTGCAGAGTCTGGGTATCGAACCCACAACCCTGTCACCAATAGCCCGGTGCTCAAACCAGTGCTACAAATCACATACTAATTAATGGATAAAATGATAATGACCCGAACTGTACTGTGCTTATTTATGATGAAAGTACTGATAATGGCAGTGGTAATGACTGTAACAGTACTAAGTAATGGTAGTAATGATAGTGACAGTGGTAATGACTGTATAGATAGCAGCATTGATAATGCCTGTAACAGTACTAAGTAATGATAGTAATGATAATGACAGTGGTAATTACTGTAACAGTACTAAGTAATAATAGTAATGATAATGACAATGGTAATGACCCTAACTGAACTATGCTTATTTATGATGTGGATAATGATAGTGACAGAGGTAATGACTGTAATAGTACTAAGTAATGATCATGATGGCGGTAATAACTGTAACAGTACTAAGTAATTATAGTAATGATAATAGCAATGGTAATGACCCTAACTGAACTATGCTTATTTATGATGATGGTAATGATAGTGTCAGTGGTAACGACTGTAACAGTATGAAGTAAAGATAGTAATGATATCGACAGAGGCTGGTATGCAAGCACAACCAGGTCCCTCGTCTCAATTAATTATTTATTGATGTTTTCCATAATATTTTAATATTGTTTTTTTCAAATCTAAATCTTTTTAGATTTGCCACCATTTCAGCATTTTCAAAATTGCACCTGAAACTCTGGACACACTCAGGATGACTTATTGTTTTGGGCAGTAATTAAAATGGCTACATTTGCATCATCACCAATGTAAATGCTCTTAGCCAGAGTGACTTACAAGGGCCAATGTAGTGTGGCATTTAGCGTGGTCATCCTTTGAGCCGCTGACCCATCCACTACACTAAGCATTTTTCGGTATAACTGATTCAGGGAAAACAAAGGCTGAGATAAGGGAGGTTATGGAGTACAGTGGGAGTATCCAGCACAAAGTACAGGTGTGAACAGGATACAAAGTATCTTGAGGACTAATTGTATTCCGATCCGATCACTCGGACCAAATTCAGAAGTGGTCAGAGACGAGGCAAGACGACCATATTCACCAATGATTATTGTCCTCTGCCTTTAAACCCAGCCGTGAACACACACATACAGTAACACATGCCCGGAGCGGTGGGCAGCAGAGAGGTTGAAGGGCTCAACAGTGGCAGCTTGCAGAGTCAGGGTATCGAACCCACAACCCTGTCACCAATAGCCCGGTGCTCAAACCACTGCTACAATCAATAATATAAAACAAGGGCTGAGCTAAGGGAGGTTATAGAATACAGTGGGTAAACATCTAGTAAAGTGGGAAATGGTGCAAAATTGACGCAAGAGACGTCCCTGAAAGTGGGCCAAAACATCATATATTTTAACTAAATGAAGTCATCCTTTATCTGTGGATCAGAGTAAGAAGCCTTTGTGCAAATGTGACACATCTCTTCCCAAACAGCACTTGAAGTGAGAATACAGGATATAATAGACTTGTTAGAACAGTAAAAACAGCCACGTTTGATTGTAGAGAGAATCCTAATCCTAATAGGGTGTTTCCATGACAACCTCCCCTTCCATATTTCTTTTAATCAATTCTGCCTAATTACAGCCTGTCAAAGTTTCCTCTGTGCTGTTTTTTCCCTTGTATGACAACAAGAGAAATTAGCGATAAGATGCTGTAACCCAGACGCTTCATTTCTCCGGCTTGTTATTCACAGACACTTGGGAAAAATTTACGAGAGGAAAATAAGCGTGTGCTGTTGGCTCTGTTTCAGAGCGCCGTATTTACACAAACACTCACACACACACACACTTTGTGTTTGGCTGTTGAATATGTAAGGGCATGATTTTGTCACAGTGTTAACAAATGGAACGGGAATTTACCACCAACCTGAAGCGCAAATGTAACTGTGGAGCGGATTTTTACAGGGCTGTTGTTAGAGGGCAGGCGGGTCACGTTGGAGAGTTCGGTAATGGCAATTGTGGACCCACTTTAACACAAGCATTGCAGTGTTGGGATGGTTCTTATGAAAAGAGTGTTTAAACCCACAGTAATTCTGTCATTCCTACCAGTAGCCCACACCAGTCGTACACCAGTGGATGTACAAATGATATGGCCAACCAGCCAACAGCCATTGCTTGGGTCTAACGGTTCCTTGACCAGTCTTAAAGTCAGATAGCGTGACCCTGACTAGCCACAACCCTGATTTAAGCCATTTAAGCTCCCCAAGAAAACTTAAATATGCCAAAGCATGAGAATCCATGAACTTCCTAAGCTCCACTGACTGTCATATTCATAAAAATCCTGTAAAATTACTCTACCAGTTCACAAGCTTTTCACATAGCATGTCCATCAGGGGTGTCTCAAAGCATAAATTCCACATCTCAACTGTAGGGGGAGTCCAGGAGCACAAAGTCATGGTTCTCCATCACTGTGTTCATCATTAGAACATCTCCAAAGTTCTCCTCTCTCATGGAGTCTAGTATTATTTAGAGTTCAACTCAGATCAACACCTGGTTTGATGGTAAATCAGGGCTTAATGATGGTGAATCAGGTGAGCTGCTGCTGCTGCTGCTGCTGATGGAGTTGAACACATCCTCCACGCTGTGCTGGCTGGACTGGGAGAAACCTGGAGGAACCGAGCTCTGTTCTTCAGACTAGCTCACCGACAAGATCTCACTACTTTCTTCAGAATGAGAAGCTCTTGTTTCTCCTTTTTACTGATCAGATGTTCACCTACATCTGATCTGATGGATTTGGAGCTTCTAGACCTCTGCAGGGTACCGTATGTCCTGAACTTTAATTATTTTACTCATCAGACCCCTTTTCTCTGGCCTGCCGTGCTATGCAGCCGACATGATGCAATCAGGGTGGTAAACTGTACAGGCAGGAGCAGATAAAGCCTGACCCTACCATGGACTCCATCACTGAAAAAGGCAAATGGGATTAAATGACTCAGTGATTTGCACAAAAGGTCCTTCAACACAGAAACGCTATACCGTCAAGGAGCTCGAGACACTGCAGGCTTTGATTTCTTGAGTGCTCTCTTGTGATGAGGGGGTGATGGAAAGCGAGAGAAAGAGAGAGATAGAGTGAGAGAGAGTATGTGATCGAGAGACATTCAATTGCCATAGCTCTATGATGCAGTTGCAGCCGTGGGTCATGCCAGCACACACTTTTTCCATTGGGAGCTTAAGTGCAGAAAATGGTCCACTTAAATAAAAACTAGGTCACTTCTGCCTAAAGAAATCCATGGCTGTGGTGTCTCAGTGTGTGTGCATGTGTGTGTGTGTGTGGGGTGCTATCCTTGCCCAAATGGGCCTTGTGTAGGTTTCAGGAGGATGTAGGTTTTTAAAAACAAGCCCATAATATTCTTTATGGATAAGCAGGAGCTGGGTTTTGAAATATTGAAAGAAAATTAGCCAAATACATGTAGAACCACTTCATGAAGAAGGCTTCTCCCAGCAGAAGAAACTTTTTGGCCATATTCGACCTGTAGAATCAAGCTTCTGGGCTCAAACAGCCTC
This sequence comes from Salminus brasiliensis, assembly GCF_030463535.1. Classification (NCBI taxonomy): domain Eukaryota; kingdom Metazoa; phylum Chordata; class Actinopteri; order Characiformes; family Bryconidae; genus Salminus; species Salminus brasiliensis. The sequence continues at coordinate 4,953,067 of NC_132882.1, read as the reverse complement.
TAAGCGAGAAAGGGTACTACTGCCCTATTGGGGTTGTACCAGTTTTTAGTGGTGTCTGAAAAACTAAACGGACATGGAATATCTCTGAGGAAGGCCGACGTTCAGGTTGTTCATGCAACGCACTCTGCAGTGAGCTCACATGTGACGAGGAGTCCGAAATCGGTCACTACCTAGTCAAATTTCTTTTCATTTTTAAATTTCTGCTATTTGGGATTAGTAGGACTTAACAAGTATATAAACTAAACATAGTCTTTGTACAGGAAGTCATTTTGCAAAAAACAACAACAAAAATGTCCTCCTATGAGGCCAAAGGGAAAAAACTGTCTCCCAAATACAAGGAACTCTGAATTGTTCACAGCATCAAATTCCCACATTGGTGCATCAGTAATTTTTAAGAACAGTGAATGCTAGGCTGCAGCTACACTGAAAAAACCCATGTTGTGTGTCTGAAACGGTGCCCTATCCCACTATAGAGTGCACTACCTTGGGGTTGTGCCAGTTTTTCCAGATGTTCAGATTGTTTATGCCATGCACTCTGCTCACGCGTAACGAGGAGTCCGAAATGGCTCAATAATAGGGCTCTATCAGGTTTGGACAGAGCTCGGGCTGTCAGTATGTACACTGATCACTGAAAAAAGTTAAATAATTTTATTAACAGTTAATGCTAGTCTGCAGCAACACTGAAGAAAACTCACACTGCCTTTGTTCTCTTCATTAAACTTCACAGAGGAGCTGCTTCAGGCCTGTGAAATGCACACAGACTGCAGTAGTGAGCGAGAGAGCCAAGCTAGGCCAACTCCAAATGCTAACACACAGCAACACTTCCCTTGTTCAACCTGCAGCATCTGCTGCACCCAGGGTGGTTAGAATGTGTGCACACCTACAGTTTCCACCACCTGTTTTCCATGGAGTGCTATTAGAAGTGCTGCAGCTGCTTTTTTGGGGCAAAGTTCAGAAAAATATACGTTTTCCAGTTAGCCGGCCGATCCGGACCACTAGAAAAAGGCTGTCCAGGGGGCTAATGGTTTAGCACAGCAACACCTTCCTCCATGATGTCACCATGGTTACATTTTGAGGTAAAATCTGATATTTATAGATTTGCTCCCCTACTATTCGTTATTGACAAAAGTATTGGGACACCTGATTATTTATCTTTTTTTTCTGAAATCAAGGATATTAAAAAAATCATTTATTCTGCTTTTGTTGAAGTAACTGTTTCTACTGTCCAGGGCAGGGAAGAAGGCGGCTTTCTACTAGATTTTGGAGGAGCACTGCTGTGAGGATTTGATTGTATTCAGCAACAAGAGTGATGATCACCACCCTTCCTTATCCTCAACTCCCTTCTCAACTCATCCCAAAAGTACTGGATGGAGCTCCACCATCATCATTCCAGAGAACACCGTTCTTCCACTGCTCCACAGCTCCTCAATGCTGGGGGGCTTTATACCCCTCTACTGAACCACACCTGGCATTATTAGGCAGCATGGAGCCATTAGTTTCATGTTTATCTACAGGGACTATATAAATGGGTGCAACTTAAAGTAGCTGAATGCATTCATTAGAAGGGGTGTCCACAAACATTTAGACATAGACTGATTATGGGCAGGGTGGTACTGGGCCAACCGACATGAAAACCCACATGGGCTCTGCATGGGGTGCATTGGACCTACAGTGCCTATGCAGAATGTGGCCAACTACATGCTGACTGTGGGCAATGTAGATCTGGGCCAACCCCCACACACATACTCCACACTGGGCCCACTGAGGTGTAGAATTTGAAACCAACACAGCACACTCATTAGTTATGGCTGAGTTGAAGGAAGTGAGGGTACTGAAGGGGCTGCAACCACCCTTAAGAACCCTGAACCTAAACTTACCCTATGCTAAACTAACCTGCACCACAAGCCTAAACGTAACCTACTACACCTAAACCTAATCTACACCTAAAATCTAATTCTGTCTTAAACACAGGCTAAACCTAAACTATCCCTTGCCCTAATCGTAGCAGAATGTGGAGTTCCTACCATTTTTCTGTCCACTCTGCTCTTTTTTAGAAGCTCCATACCAGAGAAAACCAGAAAGCTGTTGCGTCACTGCTTTGGGTGTTGGGTGCATTGGCAAAACAGCATCGCCACTGGACAGAAGCTTTATGTAAAACCATAAATTAGCTACAAACTGTCCTGTCCTGCAAATTATACAAAATTCTTAGGGTTCGTGGTATACCAATGATTTATTAATGCTTGAATTAAATTTGTGTAATATCACTCTACTCTACAGAGTCCACATGCTACCATCAGTCCATCTTGTCAACAAATGCATGTGTAAAGCGGTCCATGAGGGTGCGCTGAATGTGCGATTTGTATTTCCAGTAAATGGTAAAGTGAATTACACTGCCAGCACACAAACTGTAGAGGAGCAAAAAATACTACTTCTTGCACAATGCTAAGCAGCCGTTAACCAGAGCTGTGTCTGAAACGGTGCCCTCTCCCACTGTAGGTGTCTGAAAACGTAGTGCTACATTTTCAGTGTACTGTAACAATCCCACAATGCACTGTAATATAGTGCATAAATATGTACACTAAACGGACATGGAATGTCTCTGAGGAAGGCCGGCGTTCAGGTTGTTCATGCAACGCACTCTGCAGTGAGCTCACATGTGACAAGGAGTCCGAAATCGGTCACTACCTAGTGTTACCTAAATTGGGTTCCCTATAATAGGGTTCTATATTGGTTTTGGACACAGCTTGGGCTGTCAGTATGCAACCTTGTGAAGTTCTGTTCTATTTTTGGGATATCAAAAATTTCAACACTGCTGATGTCACTACTGGCAAATCACTGGCAATATTAATGGTTATCGTCAAAATATATATATATATATATTTGGCATAATCATGGCTATTATTGAAGGTCTAACAGGTTAATCTCCTGAGAGCGGGACTTTTGCATGGTGTTCATTTTTAATTTCTTCTATTTGGGATTAGTAGGACGTCGTAGGAAGTCGTTTTTGCATGAAACAATGCCCTCGTATGAGGCCAAAAGGTCAAAGCTTTATATAATTTGTTAATAATATAATAATAATAATAATATAATAATAATAATATAATGTAATATAATATATAATATATAATTTGTTTAGTTATATATATATATATATATATATATATATATATATATATTTCATGGTCCAGAGAAGCAGAAATGTAATCTCCCCATATGAGGACGCAGGGTCTCAAGAGGTTAATAGTCACAGCAGTATTGAACTGTCACTGTATTTTGAATGCCTGGAGCAGAAGGACATTGTCCTTTATCCCCTCACATTAGTTCATGAGGTCTAATATGGATTAACATGGCCAAACTCTATTGCTTTATCTCCACCATGAGATATAAGCTCCTCACCACAGCTATTCATCCACCAAGGCCACTTGGAGCATGTTTTATTCTGATGAATGTCTGCTAATTAGCCATAGCCTCCAAAAGAGTCTTCCAAAAACATCTCTCTTCTGCGAATACCGTATGCTTTTTGGAGACATGCTGGCCTTACTGTAAGCTGGTGAGTGGGTTTGAAAATCCACTAGATGAGAATTTGTCCTGGTGTTGGAAGGCATGCCTGTTTATTCATTAGTTGGCAGTCTGTTCCAGGAACTGCGCTACACTCTGAGCTAAAAGCTGTGAGGCTGCTAACTTTATCATCTATGAATTCTTCACAGACAAAGTTAATCTGAAGAAATTCCAGCTCAGGACCAGCTTTTTGCCGATAGCTAGTTTTAGATGGTCATGGTGGTAAAAAAGCTGTTCACCCAGGCCAATACATAGCCTATGCCTGGTTAACCAGCTTAGCTCTTGACCAGCATAGCCTTTTAATTTCAGTTTGATAGACTAGCTGGTCCATCAGCACGACCAATGTGACTAAGCTGATTGATTATCTATCAGGTCAGATCAGTTTTGTTGGACTGGCCGTGTGGATTAACCAGCATGGTCACTCAAATAAAGACAAACCCTGAGCTTAACCAGCTGTTAACCAACTTACCATTAAGGACACCACCAAAGCATGCTCCACCCATCGCATTTCTTTATCTCTTTTCTGGAGAGTCTGTTTTTAGACTCAGCAGAGGTAGCAGAGTCCAGGCTTTGATGGCCAAGGGTGTTTTTTTTTCTTCTTCTTGAACACACCTTTAAAGGGGGAGCAGCAAGAGAGAAGGCAGGATGCAAGCACAGGCTTTTTTCTTAAGATTCCAGTCCAGGTTAACATTAGAAGTTTTGTTGAGTCAGAAATATTGAGCACAAGGAGATCTGTGAAAACAACCAAGGGGCAAGCAAAGAACTGGAGATACAGGTACAAATACACAGCCAGTAAACAAACAGGCTGAACAGTACAGCTAGACCCTAGGACTCAACAAAGCTATAAAAAATCCCAAGGGTGGGGGGGGAGGGGGGTGGAGGCTATATATACACCCAGCACTGAGACAGATGGAAACAGAGGTGGACAATTTCGATGAAATTCAATAATCACAATATTGGATTATATGTACGGTTATATGGGCAGTTTGCATTATTTTATATTAGTTTGCCAATTTTAGATTTGAAGTACCAGAGATTCTGATACATAGGTGAAAGAGATACACTGTATTCAACTGCTAAATACCAAGCCTACAATAAGCCTGGAGGTGAACAGTGGTGCCATATGTGGTGGGGTGGGGTGATAGAATGATTCTAAGGGCCTGTGACCATATGTATATATATATATATATATATATATATATATATATATATATATATATATATATATATATATATATATATATATATATTTATATATACCAGTAAAAAATGTATATAAATATTATATATAAAAACCAGTAACACTACACAGCCAAGTCTCTCTCCCACATCATTTAGCCTACTATGCTATATTAAACCCAGACCTGGAGCACAAAAAGCCATTGTAGGTTACATGGTTTGAAATTTATTCTGAGATGGTATCAGGATCTGGCTGACCCTATGAGGCACACTGATCAATGATAACAGAACCTGTAATTGTTACAGTAGACAAAATCTTTTCCATGAGCCCGTCATTATCACCCACACACAGCTTACAAAATTGCCCACAACTAATATTATATATATATATATATATATATATATAGACTGGAAAGTCTACATGCTTGTCGTCCAAACCTCTTGAAGTATGACGGGACTGAGCTTTACCTAAAGCTTGAAGGGCTTTTGACCATTGCCATTTGGTAGGAAGAGCCTGGACATTGTTTCCCCTCTTTGTAGGCCAGCGTCAGAGTTTTAAATCCGATACTGGCAGCTACAAAAAGCCAATGGAGGTGGTTGTTATATACTAGAAGGTGGTTGTTATATACTAGAAGTTGGTTGAGCCTTTGTGACTCTAGGGCTACAGGTGGTCCTGGGCCATATGGATTTAATTATACTAGTTAAAAAACAATAACACTACACAGCCACGTTCCCTCTCGACTGATAAAGACAGCACACAAACAACTGTTCAGCATTGAATGTCTGTCGATTGTCTCTGAGAAACACATCATTTAGCATACTATGCTACATTAAACCCGGATCTGGAGCACAAAAAGCCATAGTAGGTTACATGGTTGGAAATTTATTCTGAGATGGTATCAGGATCTGGCTGACCCTTTGAGGCACAAAGCAATTATTGATCAATGATGAAAACAGAACCTGTAATTGTTAGTAAACAAAATGTTTTCCACAAGCCAGTCATTACCACCCACACACAGCTTACAAAGTTGCCCACAAATATTCATTTTAGTTCCCACATAAAACCAAGCCCCCGCCTCAGATCTCTTACGCTGGTCTTTGTTAGAATTCAGATCACTAAGTAACTTTAGTAGCTAAAGGCTAAGATGTACACAAACCTAGCAAGTAATCTACAGAACATCAGGTTCAAATTAGAGCCTGGTTTTAAATCATAAATTGGATTAAACATTTCAAATAGTGCCAACTTCAAATAATGAAGTGTCTACCAACCCACCCAAAACCAAAGTGAGTAATGTAGGAGCACAGTATTGCATGTACTATTTTAGTATTTTCTGTATTTCAGTGAGAATTATGGGAATACCCACAATCATGCAGGCTGTACTGATTGGTTAAGCTATGGGATAGCAGTCCAGCAACCAAAATTGCTGCAATTTTGATTGGAATACTAACACTCCATTCTGATTAGATGGAGTTACAGGTTTTCCTCCCCATTTTCTTAAACTATTGCTCTAAAACAAACCCAAAAAAACATATGTGCTCCGAAACCATTGCTTTCACATCCCTAACTTTCCCCCCTCCCACCATTTGCATTCTATGCAGGTGGTCCCTCGCTACCGTAATGGGACTTGAAGCCAAAACACAATGTGGGTGGTCACACAGACACTTTTAATGGAAAGACAAATAAATGACACCAAGTTATATTTAGCTCCTGAACTAAAAGTATTTTATTGATTAAAATCATGAGAAAAGGTCAACAAAACCAAACCATCTTTTATCCAACCACAGTTAAACTCACCAAAAACAGACAAGAAAAATCCAAGACCATGATAACAGAGAGCTGTATGACCCTTCCTCAGCACTTAACATAATGGAGCTATAATATCTCCTCAAGACTCAATCATGTTGATGCTCCACTGACTAACAGGGCGCCTTTGCCATTCCCACTTCACTTGGTGGATCTGCACGAGACATCTCCAAAACTGCTGTGTAACGCAAAAGTAATATTATTGTCATAGTCATATTAGTGTATAATCTTGTAGTATTACTCTACCGCCTCAGTCCACATGCTTCTCTACCTTCAGATGCTGCTTGTCCAGCAATGCACATGTACAGCTGTCCATGAGGGGGCGCCCAAATAATTTGTCGTTTAAATGTAAATTTTACTCCCCAGCTGTAGGGGGATCCCATGAACAAAAAACACCAACATAGTACTGCTTTAAATGCACTAGCATAATGCCTACATCCACATTGCCAGTTTAGCAGCTTTATACATGCATTTCTGGACAAGATGAGAGATACAGAACCACCATCTAAAGGTGGATGAGGAGGTAGAGTTATTTTACACAAATATGACTGGCAGGGTTATGTAGAGTTGTGCAGTTCTGGTAAGTGTTTTTCTGCTTGCTTCTCTAAAACCCAGATCACATGCTCATGTGGGGCCTGTCTGGGTAGCCCAAACAGGAACCAGAAAGTTGTGTCCATGGCTTTTATGTGGGACCCACATATGGATGCCCAATGGCGCCAGTGATTGGACCAGGAGAGGTTGAACATGGGCCTCACCATGGTAGTACACTGCATATGGACCTAGATGGGACCCATGTGAGTTTAGGGAGGGATATAACAGGGGAGCCCATTTGTGAAGCCCCATTGGATCCCAGCAACACTACATGTACAAATCCAGTCAGGGCCCACGCCCACCTGGAACTATCTTGTTCCACGTTTTACCCGTGTAAACCCAACATGAGCCCCATCATAGGCAGCAAACTTCCAGACCTGCAGGACATCTACCGGTCCCGCTGCCTGAGAAAAATCCAGAAGATCCGGTTGGACTGTAGCCACCCAGCACACGGCCTGTTCACCTTACTGCCATCAGGCAGGTGGTAATGCAGCATCCAGGCCAGAACAAACCGGCTAATGAACAGTTTCTACCCACAAGCCATCAGGTTCCTGAACAAGCTGTGAACCTTTCACCAACACCACTGCACTCGGACACTTTATTATTAATACTCTATACATCACTGCTATGGACAACATCACTAAATCACTTTATACAAGAGGAATAGACATAAACATACATATTTATATTTAGCTCCACTCTCTCTCAGACTATACCCGTCTCATAAATGTACATATCAGAGTATTTCTGCAGATCCCTCCTGTCTTTGAATATTCTGTATTTTGTGTGTAATTTTGTATTTATTTAATATAATTTTTATATAACTTTATTTTAATATATTTTGTATGTATATAGTTTTGTCCTCCTGTAGAGCATCAACCTGATACACTGGTAATCATTTCAAAAAACCTTCACTCCTTGTTTTTATGCAGGTAAAAACACAGCAATAACAATTTCTCAAACCCCTTTCACAGATATGCTGAGAACATCATGGTATTAACTTTGAATAACCTCTTTTCTCCCCTGTGATTGTTCATTTAATAGTCCCTGATATTCCTTCTTGGCTCCTCCATAATGAAAAGTCTGTGACATTTCATTAATTGCTTCCATTTGAAACGTTATCAATGATTCAGGCCAATGTCAGACGCTTCCGCTCTGCCTCGCCGAAACAGACAGTGATGGAGCAGACAGTGGAGTTTATTTCCATAATGCTGCCTGACGCTCCCATCCTCCGTGGCTCCTCCAGCACACCCTGGCACCATAATCAGAGACTCCGCGGGGACTGCAAATTGTCATTCTGTGATGAGAAAGACTCTTCAGTTTCCATGAGTAAGTGGAGGATAAGTGAACGGGGAAGCAGCAGCCCGTCCCCATTAGAGGTCCCCTGGGAACCATTAGGGGCTTCGTTGAGGAAACGGTTGAGGGTGGGAGGATGACAGAGTTACTCACCTTGAAGATGCTGCCGTCGCCGCTACCTAATAAGTGAGGAGCATCAATAACCCTACGGAGAAACAGGTTGAGCTGAGCACAGCTCACAGTGGGGGAGAATGAAGATACATGAGTGTAATGTGAACAAACCTGACAATGAGCTAAACAACAAAGGACAAAGTTAAATAGACAAATAAATTAGCTCTGCTCCCTGCGTACCTGGCTTTGATTCCCAGCCTCCAGTTGAATACACAGAGTTGCTACAAGTTTCTTAGGTGCTACATAGTATCAACAGCACACCGGGCTGCACTGCGCTATTCTCCATGGCACCCTCTTTGTTTGGTAATTGGTTAGAATGATATAAGAACATATAGCAGTTAGTTAAGTAGCTATATTCGCCAATGGCTGATAGCCTCAGGACACTTCTACGAAAGTGCTGTGTAGCATTTTATTACTTTATACAGCCCGTCACACAAGATATGGGTGTACTCTGCTGCCAAAAAGCATTTTGGCTAAAGGATGAATGATGTTCACTCACAACATAACATAAAACACACCAGAGGACAGCCAGCCACGGTCACCTTCATTGGCAATGGTGTCAAGCCTGGACTGCTAGGGCCTGCAACCGTATTATCTTTAGCGACTAACCCAGGATCGGTTAGTGATCAGACAACAGTCTGTTTGAGGAGGGAGGCCTTGTGGTGAGCACTTCAGTCCTGCCTTTGCTGTGGACCAACACACTGCCCAAACTGCTGGTGTGTAGATCTGGGAAGCCATCGCATACGAGAGTTGGTCACCCCAATAGTGATACGAGGGACACTACCATCTCGGGACACTACCAGATATGTACAGGACGACTTGCCGCCACATGTGTTGCCCCTCATGGAGGGCTTCTAACTGAGAATTTTTAGTAGGGTAATGCTCACCCACACACAGCAAGAGTTTCCCAGGATGGTCTCTGCCAGATTGCATCACTTCCTTGGCTCCCAGCCGCCTGATTTATCGCCAAATCGATCAACTATAGGAACACCTGGGACACCAGCTTCGGAGAGCTACTAGTGTGAAGGATCTACAGGCCCAGCTGCAACATCTTTGGGCAAATGGTCAAAAGCCGATCTGCACCTAGAGCCCTTCGACCCACCATCCTTTAATATCCACGGAAGACGAGCGTCCAGACTTTTTTCTGTCCTGCACCGAAATGGTGGAATGAACTTCTCCTGGGTATCCGAACAGCAGAGTCCAACGCTCGCTGTCTTCAAACCCAGACTGAAGACCCTCCTCTTCTGAGAGTACTTGGGTGAAGAGAAGAGTATTATGGTCTCCATATTGACTTGTGTTTAGTAGAAGATTGGAGGATCTTTGAATGTTAGTCTATTTAAACTAGCTGAGGTTATTCTTTAGGAAACAGTGAAGCACTTTTGTAAGTCAATGCTGTAAATGTAAAGTAATGTAATGTGTCACAGGATGCCTCCATGCCTCATTTGCCAGGCTAGAGGTGGCCCAACAGGGTACTAAAGCCTTCCTTCAATAGTACAGTTTTCCCAATAAATGTATCCTTTCACTCTAACATTGTAATCACTTAAATATATTATTACATTCACACACACTTTCCAATTCCAACAACCTTCCTTTTTTGCCTATAAATGTGTGTTTGGTGTTTACTACACCATGCCACACTGCCCCGTTGAAAAAACTCCATTGTAAGCCACAGTATCAGGTACATCCACCACTCCGACTGCCCTTGATTGTGTTTGAGTGAGTATTTAACCATTTAGTGGACTCACTGTCAAATACATGTAAAAAAAATTTATAATTCAGTGTGAAATAATTAGTATGCTCAAAGGAATGTCAAAACTATAACTATATAAACTTATTGCCAGTGTTTTATTTGTAGAAAATTGTAGGACGAGTATCTGTGAATTTATACAGTTTGGAGGCTGTGAATGGAAGACCTCCAGAGGCTTACCAGATAGATATGAATCATATTTAAATCCAAAGCATGACATGACGTTACATGACAGAGTCTGTGTCTGAATATCTCAATGAACCTTTCTTTCCTGTCTGCTCTCCTTGATGCTCTGATCTGTATTTCATAGCCTCAGTAAATACATTGTCAGAGCTGACTAGCTAATGGATCCACATGGCTACCAGATCAGCAGAATCCATGAGAGGACGGCATAGAGGACGGGATAGCATCAGGCCTTTTTTTTAATAGATGTTAAAGATTTCTATTAAAAAAAAGTTCTGATGCTTAGCGATCCTAGAAGCATTACCCTTAGATCCTCAAAATGGCCAACATTCCTGTTAACTGCCATAATTACACTGAGGAAACTGCTGCTTGAAATTCTTTGCCATCTTATAGCCTTCTAAACATTCTCAGGGCGCCAGACAGCTGCTTAGAGGAGCATATGGAACAAGGTTTGAGGAGTTAGTATTTTTTTAAAACTTTGAAATGTGCATTTCCTGGTCTTTGCCAACAAGGACTAGAAAATATATAGAAATAGTTATATGGACTATTCATAGAGGTCACCAGACCTGCTCCAACCCTTCCCCAACATTGTGCTAAACAAATATAGTACACTAAATTTACTTGAAATGTCACTTTACATAAAGATAGAAAGACAGCATAAGCAGTCTAATAAATAGACATGTGTCTGTTAGGCTTGGTAAAATGCCTGATCTGCCAAATTTAAATTAAAAAGTAGCCATGTACCAAAAACTGCAAAACTAAACATTAATAAAGCAGCAAAGACCGAGGAGGAGAAGGGATGGACTACTTTCTATAGAACTTCCCGATTGAAATGCATGCAGAGAGGCTGGAAAGGTGCAATGCGAGCGCTTGTGCCTTTAGCTGTTAACATCCTAATAACGAGCACAGCCTTTTGGGAATTAGAGCTAAGTCTTTTATCCACCCACGGAAAGGAAGCGGAGGAGAGGTGAGGAGGCAGGGGATATGAAAGGGCTTCGGAGCTGTAAATCCAGAATAATTTGAGGCATTTCCCAGGTCCGGGGTGGAGACCCAGAGCAATTCCCAAAGAGAGGCCAAACCTATGGCAATTAATTCTTTTTCAAAGCTAGTTCAAGATCTAAGTTTGGAAAGAGGTAAAGGATGGATTTCTCATAAAACCCATATCTAGCCCTGATGATGAAACTCGATATCTCAGTATCAGTATCAGTGATTGCAGGGAATTACACATGCATGTCCAGTAGGTGGCAACTTTCTTGGAAGCTTGGAAGTTGGCTGCTAAGCTAAGGATAAGGATGTGGTAGGTTGTCTTTCTTGGCTGTTATGTCACTGAAGACTGTCCCAGTTTGTAGGATCCTTATGGATGAGAAGAGACAACTTGTGTGGTGCTTTTTAGGTCACCCACAGTCCTTCACAAATGGCACAAAGTGAGTGACTATATACAATATTAAGAATCTGTATTGTATAGAGCAGCTATGCTACAAGACCTCTGGAGCAGAGGGTTAAGGGCCTTGCTCAGTGGCCAAACAGTGGCACCTATGTCACATTAAGCTCACCCCTAAACTTTATAGTAGGATCAGATGGCAGTAAAGTATGTAAATTACTAAGCTCTCTATTTCTCTAGCTCTTGAACAATCAGTGTGTCATTTTGTCTTGAAGCACAGCTCCTGAAAAAAAGAGGGCTAAGGGTCTTGCTCAAGGCCCTGATAGTACATGTTACAGTTCCTGAATATTTCTAGGATGACTGGTGTGCCCAGCCCTCTTCTGTTCATGCCAGAGCAGCCCAGTAGGTTTGGGACCAGACTCTGACTCACCAATTCTAAATTCAATTGGTTTTTCAACCATTCTTCAGTTAAAATGTGTCTAACTGTGGATTGATGTGATTCTTTAGCAATGCTCCGGTCACTGTGGCTCCTAATAATAATATTACAAGGACAGGCAATGGGTGAAATTGCACTTCTTAAAATACTGAAACCAAAAAGGGGGAAAAGCCAAACAAAGGATATGCCAAAAAGGTGCACAACTAAAGAAAAGCACCTCTCTGGAGTTGGAGCTGATTTTTGATTTAGATGCAGCTTTTAAAACAATGAAGCCAGAACTTGCTTTACTTTACTTTAAACCAAACCTTCTGTTAGTCTGGCTTAGAGTCTCAGTTCAGAGCTGAGAGTCCCGTCTCTTGTCCCGTCTGTGTACCATACCAGTCACCCCTCTACAAAGGTGTGACAGAGAAGTGCTGTTAGCCACAGTCTTAAATGCAGTGATAACCAGGTGTGCCTAGTTGCCACTGATTACTCCAAGGTGATCTGGGAACTGGAGTTCTCTTGGGTAACAGTGCCTCTCCGCCATAGCCCTCTGCTGGTAGCCGTTAGCACAAATTGTTATATCAGATTTACATAACAGAGTTACATAACAATCAAACCTCATTTTATTAGCAATCAATGAAGAAATCCAGGTCATTCCAAAAAGGCACTTAAGTACACTTACATTTTCTAGCCTGCAATGCAAATGTTTACTCAATGTTCTTAATAAATAAAAAAAATAAAAAATAATAATTTAGCTTGATTGTGTTTGTCTATAATTGTGACTTGGATACTGATCACCAATGACAATGTGCATTGGAACTGTTAAAGGCGTCCATGCAGTCATGACTATCATTCTTCAGGCCAGTTTGTACCGAAAGAGCATAAAAAAGAGAAAACAGCAATCCATCTTTAATTATTATTTTAAATATAGTTACTAGGGCTTCCTGATAGCTGCAGAGTAATTAGGCCACTCTGAACAAAGCTATAGGTTTGCGTTTAACAGTAATGGACAGAAAACCACTCTCTGTTGTTATTTACGCTCTGCTTCAGATGTAAGACATTTTCTCACCAACTAACACGTCAAATTGAGCACTGTGCAGTGCAATAAGTGTGACAACTGAGGCTCAGACAGTTGTGAAGGCTTTATTTAGCAGACTTGTACAAAAATACAGCCTCAAACTCAAGGTCCAAAACCAGGCAAGGGTTCAGCAAGGGCAGAAATCCCAAAACACAGATAATGATCCACAATAGAGGCTCAGAACGGAGGGAGAGAACTGACAATACTTTGCAAACTAGAGAGACAACTGAGAGGGTGTTTGAGGATTGGTTGATGAGGGGAAGTGTACTGTTGAAATCCTTGAGGAACTTTTGGATGTTCTTCAGCTTGAAACTGTGGAGGAACCTTATACGATGCTTTAAGGAAACTTCAAAGAACCTCTTTACTTCTGAAAGCCATTTCTTGAAGGTTCCTCAACACACCTTAAGAGGTTTCTCCACAGTTTCAAACTGAACAACCTCCAAATGTTCCTCAAGGACCTTATACTGTAAACCGTGCATCAGCACTGTGGTGTCAAGAGTTGGGAATAGCAGGTGCAGATGTTACAGTGAGCTAATAATCAGTGCTTGAAGTGGGAAAACATGCTGGTACCCCCCTTTATTCACCCCCGTTATTGATATACGTTAAACTATGGTTACGTTACGTTGGCTTGGTACTAGACTTGTGGGGGTACCAAGGGAACAGGTCAGCATCACGTAGTACCCCCTGGCTAATGCAGATAATATAGTCAGGTGATACAGGGTCACATGGGTGCTGGGTGCTATGGTGTATGTGTGGGGGGGGTGTCTTCAAGTAGGCCTAAGGTGCAGGAATTTTTTGTTATTATTATTTTTATAATATTTGTTCTTCTGGGTTCCATTTGTGCAGCTACAAATTTTACAGGTAAAAATCTGCATACATGTAAAATTGATGTGAAATCCTGCACATTTCTATATATACATAATATATAGACAGATATACATATGGTCATATTGTGCCAGCAGTCTAATGCACACTATGGCCCAGGGGTTGCGAGTTCTGTGCAAATCCTAAGCTATGCCCCTTTACCATCAGCAGCTAAAGTTTGAGATAGCCAGATAGCCACTAGCCCCCTAGCCAGTGCTCTCTTCCATCACATTTAATGCTCCAGACACTGGGAGAATGGGGACTAATACGTACCTCCTTCGGCCTCTATTGGAACTTCCACCAAGGCAATGTCACCAGGCAACTGGTTCTTTGTAAAAATGGTTCTTTGTAGCACTACAAGTCAAAGAAGTCCATTGGAAGGCCGTTTTCTCAGCACTAAACTCTTTAGATTTGAGTCTTAAAGCAGATTTTGCTGGTTAATGTTTCATTGATTTGCATCATGCTGGCTGTGGCTGTCTATCACGCTATGCTGGTTGGTTGGTAAAGCCTTAATGCCTTCAGAACTCAGAAGGCATTTATTTGCCTACTTTTTTCATTAGAAATCAGAAATTGTTGCTCATCCATGCCAATAATGTTTCAGTCAAGGCCTTCTATAAACATTGGCTAGATTTAACTTGACCAACTGGATTAGACAAGACAACCATTTTCACCATTTGTGTTGGACACAGATGGAATTTGGCTTCCGCCTTTAATCCATTCAGCCTGGGGAGCAGATGAATAGAGGATGAAGAGCCTTGCTCAAGGGCCCAACAGTGGCAGCCCAACAGTGGCAGCTTGCCAAGCCAGAGTATCGAACCCACAACCCTGTCATCAATAACTTGGAACTCTAACCACTGAGCCACCACTGCCCAATCAGAGCATTGGATTAGACCATTTGACTGAATAGTCACACCAGTCTTTGTCTAAATTTGTCAAAATTAAAGGCCAACTCTGATTTCAGTAAACAAGTAAATTCATAATACTGAGTGCTTGAGATTGATTGATTTGGTTGAGTAATGTATAATCAATATACATTGTCTATTATATTTATTATCTATTTGTATTATTATTATCCATTATACTATTCTAGTATGAGTATCAGTAAACATATTAAAAATAACACATTTTTACTGCCAGCAATAATTGCCATCTACCAAGTGAGGCATCACAGCCTGTTGCACAGCACCTGCATAATTGGTGCCAGCCATGTGAGAGGAAGTGGCCTTCATGGTAGCACTAATCTAAGAGGTGCCATACCATGAGAAGCTGTAGTCCAACAGCAGTGAGTCACAGTTCTGCTCTTGGGATGCCTATGTTCTATACTCTTATGACTTACATTTCATATTAGCTTAATAAAGGTATAGTTACTTGGTGAGTTCAATCAAGGTGTGTTGGAGCAGGAAAAGTGAGACTGGTCTACAGAAACATAAAAACTTGACCACTAGAAAATGGAAGAGACTCTAAAAGATGGAATGTCTTTGTAGACCCTGAGTACATCACTGACCTCTCAGAAATGTCACTTAATTTCACTCCTAGTCCTGTGGTTCAAGACAAATATATAAATCTAACGTTAAAGAATCTTCTGGCTGTTAACAGAAGGGCAACCACAATCTGATGGAAGATTTATCAGAGTCCATCTGCCTACAACATCATCTCCTCCAGGGTCAGGGGACGACAACGCCCACATGAAATTCGTTACAATCCGGATTCCAGATAAAATGTCAGATGAAGGCAAACTGCAATCCCCAGAGCAAAAGAAATTGAACAATAACCTTTTATGTGATTCCAGCTCAATATTTTTTGCATTAAACCTTCATTATAGACTTCTTTTCTTTTTGGTTGCTTTTCTTGTCCTCTGACATTTGTCAGAAGAAATTTTTATATTATATGTTGGAGTGTGGTCAAGAATACATCTGACAAAAAGCAGCTTTGAAATAACACCAGAAAACCTCATACTGTTTTTTTTGGTTCACCTCTGCCTTGTTAAGGCTTTCTGTGAAAGCCAGCCAAGTATCAGTGGTATTGGGCTGAACATTTTCCAACAGGAACATCAATCAGATATGATGGTGATGAAAAGAATGAAATGAGGTCAGGTTGTAGTGGTTAATGTTAATAGTTAATGTTTTCAGTTTCTTATAAGAACAAGCACTTGTTATTTCCTAAAGGCTTGAAACTGATTTGGTTGTGAATGTGGAAAAAACCTGATGCTTCATAATTTGTAAAGAGTCTTTACTGATTGTTCCTCTCGAAACCTTTACATTATATAAAGATGGTTCTTCATTCACACATATTTCTTAAATAGTTCTCTAAAGAGCTAGATATTCAGCTCTATAAGGTTCTATAAGGAACAAAAATGGTTCTTCTGTGCCGTCCCTTTCTTTTTTTTACCCTGGGGTATGCAAATAGAAGAGTTTTATACCTAGACACATAGAAAAAAATTGTTGGTACCCCTCAGTTAATGAAAGATAAATCCACAATGGTCACAGAAATAACCTAAATTTGACAAAAGTAATAATAAATAATAATGCTATGAAAACTAACCAGTGAAAGTCAGACATTGCTTTTCAACCATGCTTCAACAGAATTATTAAAAAAATTAAACTCATAACAACAAATGATGGTACCCTTAACTTAATATTTTGTTGCAACCTTTTGAGGCAATCAAACGATTCCTGTAACTGTCAATGAGACTTCTGCACCTCTCAGCCGGTATTTTGGCCCACTCCTCATGAGCAAACTGCTCCAGTTGTCTCAGGTTTGAAGGGTGCCTTTTCCAGATGGCATGTTTCAGCTCCTTCCAAAGATGCTCAATAGGATTTAGGTCAGGGCTTATAGAAGGCCACTTCAGAATAGTCCAATGTTTTTTCCTCTTAGCCATTCTTGGGTGGTTTTAGCTGTGTGTTTTAGGTCATTATCCTGTTGCAAGACCCATGACCTGCAACTGAGACCAAGCTTTCTGACACTGGGCAGCACATTTCTCTCTAGAATCCCTTGATAGTCTTGAGATTTCATTGTACCCTGCACAGATTCAAGACACCCTGTGCCAGATGCAGCAAAGCAGCCCCAGAACACAACAGAGCCTCCTCCATGTTTCACAGTAGGGACAGTGTTCTTTTCTTGATATGCTTCATTTTTCCATTGGTGAACATAGAGCTGATGTGCCTCCTTGGTCATCTCCCATGAAGTCCACTTTGGCTCAAACAACGACGGATGGTGTGATTTCACACTGATGTTCCTTGAGCTTGAAGTTCACCTTTAATCTCTTTAGAAGTTGTTCTGGGCTCTTTTGTTACCATTTGTATTATCCATCTCTTTTGATTTGTCATCAATTTTCCTCCTGCGGCCACGCCCAGGGAGGTTGGCTACAGTCCCACTGATCTTAAATTTCTGAATAATATGTGCAACTGTAGTCACAGGAACATCAAACTGCTTGGAGATGGTCTTATAACCTTTACCTTTAAGATGCTAATTTTCTTCCTAATCTCCTGAGACAATTCTTTCCTTCACTTCCTCTGGTCCATGTTGAGTTTGGTACACACCGTGTCACCAAACAGCACAGTGACTACCTGTAGCCCTATATATAGGCCCACTGACTGATTACAAGATTGTAGACACCTGTGATGCTAATTGGTGGACACACCTCGATTTAACATGTCCCTTTGGTCACATTATTTTCAGGAGTACCATCATTTTTGTCCAGGCCTGTTTAATCAAATCAAATCAAATCAAATCAAATTTAATTTGTCACATACATAGTCATACACAGAATAACTTGCAGTGAAATGCTTTTTTGACAGTCTGCCCACATCAAGCTATACAATAAAAATCTACATTTAAACTTAACTAAACCTTAACTTAATGAAGTAAAATGCAAAAGTGCAAAAGAAAAATAAAATAAAAATGAAGAAAATAAAAATAGAATAAGTTACATTTAAGCTAAAGAATAAAATATAAAAATATGAAAATATAGAAATATAAGCAAAAAAAATACAGAATACAAATATACAAATATATATACAGAGATGAAATAGTGCGTGTCTGTGTGTGTGTGTGTATATATATATATATATATATATATATATATATATACACATATGTACATATTTATCTGTATGTGAGTGTATGTGTGAGTTAAAAAGAAATATTTCCATAATTGTCCGTAGTGTGTTTTCCGTGAGCCATGGTTGTGTATTGTAGTGAGTGAGGGTCCAGTTTGTGTATGTAGATACTTTGATTTAGTGTCCTAAGTCCCTGTCCCCATTCAAGGCACGGATGGCTTGTGGAAAGAAGCTCCTCCTCATTCTCTCTGTGTTAGCCTTCAGGGTTCTTAAGCGTTTCCCCGAGGGCAACAGAGAGAACAGTCCATTGTTGGGATGACTGGGGTCCTTCACAATCTTCTTGGCCTTGGTCCAACACCGCTTCTTGTAGATGGACTGCAGGTCAGGAAACTCCATCCTAGTGATTCGCTCTGCTGAACGTCTCACTCGTCGTAGCGCTTGCCTGTCCTGCTTGGTGCTGTTCCCAAACCAGACTGTGATGTTCCCCGTGAGGATGCTCTCGATGGTGCAGGAGTAGAAGGATCGTAATACCTTGGAGGGCAGTCTGAAGTCCCTCAGTCGTCTCAGGTGGTATAGGCGCTGACGAGCCTTCTTCGTTATGGTGTTGATGTGGCAACTCCATGACAGGTCCTGAGAGATGGTCACTCCAAGGTATTTGAAGCTTCCTACCCTATCCACCGCCGTTCCACTGATGTGGACAGGTTGGTAGCTCCTCTGCTGTTTCCTGCTAAAGTCCACAATCAGCTCCTTCGTTTTGCTGGCATTTAGCTGGAGATTATTATCCTGGCACCAGTTCTCCAGGGTTCTAATCTCTTCCAGGTAGGCCTTCTCGTTATTTCCTGAGATCAGGCCCACCACAACTGTGTCGTCAGCAAACTTAATGATGTTGGTGGAGCTGGAAGTGGCTTTGCAGTCTGAGGTGTACAGCGAGTACAGCAGAGGGCTAAGGACACAGCCCTGAGGGGCTCCGGTACTGAGGGTGAGGGTGGGTGAGACATGCTTGCCTACCCGAACAGCTTGTGGTCTGTTAGTCAGGAAGTTGGAGATCCAGTCACAGATGGATGGGTGGAGACCTAGATCTTCCAGCTTTGTGGAGTTTAATGATTTTTAGTTATTTTTGTGACCATTGTGGGTTTTTCATTCATTAACCAAGGGGTATCTACAATTTTGTCCATGTGTGTAGTACCCAAATGTGTCAATATCAACAATTTACATAGTACTGGAATACAGACATTTAAAACACCATATTTAAAAAGTAGTTATATGCATAATAATTCATTTATTTTCATTATAGCAAAAAAAAGCAGACAGACAGACTGATAGATGGATAGATAGATAGATGCAATTACTATGTTTTTCCTGTTGTCCTTCTCTCTTCTCCCTGGAAACAAGTAACCATAGCTAATTTCCAAGCCCTTTAATGAGCTGAGTCAGTGCGTTGTGAACTCCTGTTACCTTCAGTCACCAGAGTTTGACTCATCTGCTTTATAAGACTACATTGAGGGCAGCATCTCTGCACTAGTGGTCTCTTTCTTTCTCATTTGGTGAAGCCTGAGCTCCCAGAACCTGGAGATAGAGCACGATTTTAAATTCAGCATCAAAGATCTGTGATCAGTGGAGGCCAAGCACTGCCAGGCCTGGGTGGAGAGGTGGATCCTTTAAAATGTTTGATGTGAGTCTCCATCGCTGAACGTTTTTCATCTCCACGTTCCTGGATGTGTTGAAGTAAAGCTTTGAATTAGGATGATTATTCAGGTCAGGAGTTGAGAACTTTAAGCTCAGAGTGTGAGCTTACTTTTCTGCACTCTCCCATGAAGTAAGAACACAGTTCTGTGCTTGTTTAATGAATAATGCACTGTGTGGGTTCTATAGCATTCACTGGAGCTGTCAACTTATTAGCTTATGAGACATTTTCATAGACACATTGTCTTCTCGTCGTCCTGGAAGGTAGAGAGTTGTAGTAGAACATGTTTTGAAATAGGGGTTGTTAAAATGGTTGTTTAGTAAAGAACTATGACAATTCAAAGAACCCATTGAATGTACAGATTGTTCTTCGCCTGGATAAATGGGTTGTACACTATGATGGAAAACCTATTAGATGATTCTTTGTAGAAAGATTTTTTTGAAATAGTTCTAAAAGTTTTCGTTGCAACCCTTATTAGATTAGAGGAAAAACACTAAGAAGACTTATGATTCAAAAACTCTCAAGGAGCATAAGGAAGACCCACTGAGAGGACGTAAGACCCACAAGAAGAAACTCTGTAAGAGTGTAAGGAAGAACCTGTGAGAGGAACCGACAATCAAATGGAGAACTCTCAAAGAGCTTAGTAATGAAACTCAGTCTCAAAAGAGAAATTCTCTAAGAGCCTGAGGAAGAACCACTGAGAGGAACCCAGACTCAGAAGAAACTCTGTGGGAGCACGAGGAAGAACATGGCTAATATATACAATGAACGACTAATGAACAGTTTCTTCCCACAGGCTGTCAGGCTTCTGAACAAACTGTGAAGCTGAAAGACTCCAATAACCATTTCACTTGGCCACTTTCCAATATTATTTATTTATATATCTCTGCTATGATATACTAATATTACTAAGTCACTTTAAATATACTGTATATATCTTCTTAGATTACCCTGCCTATGCAAAACGTTCTACAGAGTTTCCACATATGTCCCTCCTGTATAATTTGTGTATATTTCTTTATGGTATTATATTTCAGTTATTTAATATATGTATATATACACTATTTTATTTTGTTCTTACTTATTTTGTTTATTTTTGTTGTTATGTTTGCACTGTTTTTACTATACATATATATTATGCTGCCCTTCTGTAGAGTAATAATCTGAGCATCAGTCCAAGCATTTCAATGCATGCATGTCCTCACATGATGTGCAAATGACAAATAAACTTGAAACTTGAACTTGAAGCTGTGAGAAGAACCGCTACTCAAATCGAGAACTCTCAAAGAGCCTAAGAATAAAACCCAGACTCAAAAGAAGAAACTCTCTAAGAGTCTGAGGAAGAACCACTGAGAGGAACCTAGACTCAAAAAGGCAACAAAGGCAATTACAATACAAAGAAATCACAATAACCAAAGAAACTTCCAACATTTTATACCCATTGCTACTCTAAATTTTTATTATCTAAATTTATCCTTGGGATAACTCGTAGACTAGAAGTCTTCATATCTGGACATTGAATCCTAGCCCTTCTATCCATAAACCTCTAGTTAAGTCTAAATATTTATTCAAGTTTACTGTTAGTATAGTAACCTTCATGCACACATTTGCACACTGGCACAGATTTGTATATTTTTGTATAGTGTTAATTGTATTTATTAATTTTGTATTTGTTAATTGAGTTGTACTTGCTACAGATCAAATTTAGCTTTGAAGGCTTCAGAACTATGGATTCTGTAGAACATAGATAATCTAATAGGCTAATATTTCCACCCTAAACAATTTCCTATTTGAGACAAATAAAGCTCTTGCTGGTTTATCAATAATAATCTGTAAAGTATCCTATCAATGATCTAAGCAGCTTTGCAAGCGCTCTCTGAAGAATTGCTTCCTAACTGACTTCCATTTTGAGATATTTAAAACAATAGCATTTCAGCAGATCCTACACACATATGAAATGGATATACAGTCCAGGAAGAAAATCATTTCAGTTCTCAGTGATAAATCTTTACATACAGTTCCGTACTTCATCGTACAATATGGTGCAGCCACTGAACCGTACTACAGCATCATTGGAATTGAGAAATATATAGGCCTCAGTTTAATGAGCTGCATGTGTTATTGATATTGCCTGTAAATAAAGGTAACGCTGTGAACGGATCAATGAACTCTTTCAGCAGTGCATTACTAAGCTCTGATCTTACTCTAATAGCTGGATATTGCAAACCTGTTCTAGAACATGGCAGAGGACAACTCCAGCAAAAAAGAAATTCAGTGGAAAATGGAAATAGGACAGTATTGCATCCTGTAGCTCAGCTATGAAAAACATCATGAAATTCAACAGTGAGTGTGTTTACCTGCACCTAATAATCCAATAACAATTTCAGAATTCTGGATTTCTGCAGTTATCAATTTTTTTTAAAATAGTAAACAAAAAGCTCATATGGTACATATACACATGCAGATATCAATGATACAAATGCCAATCATTCAATAATAATAAAGTAAAATAATGAGGTATACAAACATCTCTTAGTTCTAGTCTATTATTAGTCTATTCTAGCTAACATAGCACACCAGCAGGGCTACTCCCGCCCATGTCTCCAGATTTCTGCAGTTACCTTTTTTTGTAATTATTTTTATTTAAACACAGTAAACAAAAGCTGATATGGTACATATACACATACAAATATAAATTATACAAATGGCAATTCAATATGCAATAATAATAAAGTATGAAAAACGTCATGAAAAATGTCATGAAATTCAACAGTGAGTGTATTTACCTGCCCCTAATAATCCGATCACAATTTTAGAATTCTGGATTTCTGCAATTATCAATTTTTTTTTTTATTTAAACATAGAACACAAAAGCTCATATGGTACATATACACATGCAGATCAATTATACAAATGCCAATAATAATAAAGTAAAATAATGAGGTATACAAACATCTCTTACTTCTAGTCTTATAATCCTGCTGTTAGTTGATAGTTAGAGATGATCCATGAAATAATCCCAAATTCCCAGTTCCAAAGGCCCTTTTCCCCTTATTCTAGCTAACATAACCTCATATGATGTGGTCTCACTCATTAGGATTTTCCACTAATGGAGTGTTGGGCATGTGGGCGATTTCCAGTGTCTTAATATAGCTCTGGAAATCTGAGGTTTTCCCCACCATCAGAACTGAATATAGGCCTCTTGCTCGAGTTAGGGTTTCTGTTTTGTCTCCCAAAAGACATAAACAGGGAAACACCAGCAGTGCTACTCCCACCCATGTCTCCAGATTCCTGCAGTTATCTGATTATACAAGTGGTCATGTAAACATCATATTCCGATTTCATAGATGAAAAATAACATCTAGAAATCCATAGATGTCTAAATAAGAGAGCTGGATTTTAGCTCAGTAATCAGATTTCTCAGTGCATGTATACACTTTAACTGGGGTTGTCTCAGATTTCTCATTTTGTGCATGAGTAAAAACAGACAGTGGCGAAACACTTTTGGAGCAACGCTGAAACGGAAGAATTTTAATATTTTAGAGCATGTATGTCACGGCTGGGCGATATTGTATAAATGTTATATCACAATATTTAAAGACAATTTCATGATACACAATATTTATCACGATATTCTGCCATGCAGAGAAAATTCATCAGTAGCATCAGATTCTTAAAATCTTCTGTTTAAATACTCTCCATACTGATTACAGTGATTCAGCTTCACAATGTGCTGCATCCAATTAAACAGCATTAATTATTGATCAGTGTGTCAGTCACGACTCCGCAGAGTACCTAGGTGGTTCCGGACTCCATTTCCCAGAATCCTCTGGGAGACACTAGCAGTGATCATATGACTGCAACTGGCCAGCCACGCTGTCCTTTACCTGACTTCTAATCCGTAACACCTGTTTTACCCTTTGATTAGCATAGTATTTTAGCCCAGGCTTTAGAACAGGCATTTGTGAAGTGTTGTATCCTTGTTTGGTGATCTACTGAGTGTATGACTTGACCTTTGTCTTTTTGGCCTTCAACTTTTCGCCTACCCCTTTTTGACTTTTTGAAATCCAATGTTTTGTTACACTGGATTTCAACCTTCTGCCTGTATTTTCGACTACGCCCTTTTTGGATGTATCATTGTGTGATGTTTATCCTGTTTTGCTTTCTGGAACTGATCATAGCCTGTTTGTTGACTTTGGCTTTGGATTACAACCTTTTTATTAAAGCCTCTGAGGAAAGACTTTACATCCTCAGAGGTACATGTGTAGCTCTGTTGCACATGGGCTAGAGGGGGTTTTCCTTATGGGGGTTGTCTATATTCTCAGAAATGTGGATATGATGAGAATTTCAAGACTTTTTCCACCAGCAAACCCCAGTTTATTGGTTATAAAAACACATTTCATGAGTAAACACACCCTTGCAAGTGGTTTGGAGCTGTGAATACTTAGTACTGTTTGAAGTACTGTTTGAGTGTTCACATGGGCTTGGTGAAATGGATCTTTTTTAGGATGGAAAACCTGTTGTGTGGTTTTGGGCATTATTTGAAACAGATCCTCAGGAAGATGATTAATAAACTCTACTTTCCTCTAACAGTATCGACCAAACCCAAACCCTCATCCTGGCCCTAATCCTAATCCTAACCTCAACCCGAAACCTAACCCTAACCCTCATTCTGCCACTAATCCTAACCTAAACCCTAACTCTAACCCTCATTCTGGCCCTAATTCTAACCTCAACTGAAAACCTAACCCTCATTCTGGCCCTAATCCTAACCCTCATCCTGGCCTAATCCTAACCTCAACCCAAAACCTATCCTTAACCCTCATCCTGGCCTAATCCTAACCTCAACCCAAAACCTAACCCTAACCCTCATTCTGGCCCTAATCCTAACCTCAACCCGAAACCTAACCCTAACACTCATCCTGGCCCTAATCCTAACCTCAACCCAAAACCTAACCCTAACACTCATCCTGGCCCTAATCCTAACCTCAACCCCAAACCTAACCCTAAGCCTCATCCTGGCCCTAATCCTAACCTCAACCCGAAACCTAACCCTAACCCTCATCCTGGCCCTAATGTTACAGTGTTCTTTAAGCTCTTGCTCGCATCACACTAACAAAATTTATCACAATTTCAATAAATTATCAGCATATTGCCGACCCCTAATGTAGGTTTAAAACATTAATTAATTAATTAAAAAAAGCTACGATATGAAGTTTTTCATGATGTTTACGCCATGTCTTATTCTGTGAGATTATTGTCTGGTTGCATGGCAGAAGACTACTGAATGACTAATGTAGATGCAGATTTTCCCCATAATCTGATTATAAGTGCATATAAATGTGATGATTGGATTACTGAAAAAATCAGATTTTCTGCAGTTATCAGATTGTGAGCTGTCCAAATAAGGTGTTTCTAAATAAATAATTAATAATACTATCTATTTAAATCTATAAAAATCACTAAAATCCAAAATGTGTTTAAAAACTGGGTTGGTTGGAAAACATTAGCTAACAGTGATTGATTCATTGATTTGCCAATTATTGTTTATTTAAAAGTTATCTGACAATTATCAGAAATCCCAACAAATATTTTACAATGAGCTACACCCACCAGTAACTCTCTAATAAGACACCGGAAACAAGCCCATCTAAGCAAGTTAGCAGGCTAATGCTAATCCTGTCACAAACATCACCTAAAACAAACAAGAGAAAACCGGTTAGAACAGTTTATTTCTTTATTTGTTATTCTTTAGCAGTCGTAGCAGTAGTATCAGCAGCAGTAGTAGTATCAGCAGTAGCAGTAGCAGTAGTAGTAGCAGTAGTAGTAGCAGTAGCAGTAGCAGTAGTAGTACTAGTTGTAATAGTAGAACCAGTAATAGTAGCAGTAGTAGTAGAACCAGTAATAGTAGCAGTAGTAGTAGAACCAGTAGTAGTATCAGCAGTAGTATCAGCAGCAGTAGTAGTATCAGCAGTAGTACTAGTTGTAATAGTAGAACCAGTAATAGTAGCAGTAGTAGCAACAGTAGTAGCCAGAAGTAGTAGAAATAGTAGTAGTAGCAGCAGCAGTAGTTGTAATAGTACAACCAGTAGTAGTAGCAGCAGCAGTAGTAGCAACAGTAGAAGTAGTAGTAGCGGTAGTAGCAGCAACAGTAGAAGTAGTAGTTGTAGTATTAGTAGTGATAGTAACAGTAGTAGCAGTAGTAGTAGTAGCAGTAGCAGTAGTAGTGATAGTAGCAGCAGTAGTAGCAGTAGCAGCAGTAGCAGTAGTAGTTGTAATAGTAGAACCAGCAGTAGTAGCAGTAGTAGCAGCAACAGTAGTAGTAGTAGTAGTAATAGCAGTAGTAGCAGCAGTAGTAGAAGTAGTAGTAGTAGTAGCAGTAGTTGTAATAGTAGAACCAGTAGTAGCAGCAGTAGCAGTAGTATCAGCAACTGTAGTAGTAGAATTAGTAGTAGCAGTAGTTGTAATAGTAGAACCAGTAGGAGAAGCAGTAGTAGTAGTAGTAGCAGTAGCAGTAGTATCAGCAACTGTAGTAGAAGTAGTAGTAGTAGCAGTAGTTGTAATAGTAGAACCAGTAGTAGCAGTAGTAGCAGTAGTAGTAGTAGTAGCAGTAGTTGTAATAGTAGAACCAGTAGTAGCAGTAGTAGTAGTTGTAATAGTAGCAGTAGTAGTAGCAGCAACAGTAGTAGTAGTAGTAGTAGTAGCAGCATTAGTAGTAGCAACAGTAGAAGTAGTTGTAATACTACTAGTAGTAGTAGCATTAGCATTAGTAGTAGTAATAGTCTCATTGTGATTGTGTTGCATTGTGATAATCTGATTTGCTTGTTTTGGTTACCCTCTAAACTAAACACATCTGAGAGATGTCTTCTGGATTTTGAAAAGGCTAAACCTTCCTGCAGGCATTGCAGCAGGCATGGGATGTAACATAATAATAAGAACCTGGGCCCAAAACCAATGAAAATGCTATTTACCAAAGGCCAGCCTTCCATGTCATCTGTCTCCTACAAACTTACGCAATTACTTGACACAAACTGGAGCCACCATGGAGCCTTTTATCAGAGCCTGCACGCAGAATGTCTACACCTGAGATCTCCAAAAGACATGCCAGAGAAATGAACTCCCTCCCTGCAGCCAGGACGTGAAGAGTAAAGCCTCCAGAGCTTCTTAAACAGAGAGAAGAATGGGAAAAGAAGGCAACTGCAGGAGTTTAGTCTGACCAGGTGCAGAATTTCACACAGAATGACGAAATAAACAGCAATTACGGTGGCTGGGACGATGTCTCCTGAGGATGAAGCTTCCAGATCACGGCCTGTCGTACCAGGGAAAGGTGTGCCGGTTGTTTTACAAGTGCAAATATGTAAAAGTCAGATCAGAGCCACTATTTCTGCCCCCAGGGCCAAAGGCTGTGATCCCACTGACATTAAATGCTGCCTTTTCTCTGGTGCCTTAGTTCAGGTAGGGTCTGATTGGAAAACACATTTCGTTATCAGCCACAAGAAACTTCCACAAAGCGCTGCCGAGGGCCAAAATCTCCTCATTACCTTGGCTAGGAGGTTTCTATTTATTTATTTATTTATTTCATACTTTGCTGTCATGTAATACAAGCCAGCAGGTTTCATATGTCTAAAGCCTCCGAGAAAACACTATACGTCCTCAGAGGTACATGTGTAGCTGTGTTGCACATGGGCTAGAGGGGATTTTTCCATATGGGGGTTGTCTATATTCTCAGAAATGTGGATATAATGAGAATTTCAAGTCTTCTTTCACCAACAAATCCCAGTTTATTGGTTATAAAAACACATTCCATGTGTAAACATATCCTCACAAATGGTTTCTCAGGGGGTTCTATGTAGAGCAGTGAATACTCTTAAGTACTATTTGAGTATCCACATGGGCTCACATGGTTTCTTCTCTAGGATGGAAAACCTGTTGTGTGGTTCTTCACAAGTACATTTTAAAGAACAAGGCCATGCTATTGTTAGGAGTTATTTTTGGACAGAATTTGGGACAGATCCTCAGGAATAATAATAATAATAATAATAATAATAATAATAACAGTGTCTGTATCACATTAACAGCAGTAGCAGCAGTGAAGTATCTGAACACACTGAGATGAATATCCTGAAGATGTTCTGTTGATACTTACTTTACTGACATTAAGTAGATTTGCTAA
Organism: Salminus brasiliensis; assembly: GCF_030463535.1. NCBI lineage: Eukaryota > Metazoa > Chordata > Actinopteri > Characiformes > Bryconidae > Salminus > Salminus brasiliensis. Next base: position 4,924,882 of record NC_132882.1, on the reverse strand, counting down.
CCTTAACCCTTGTCCTAATCCTCACCTTAACCTCAACCCAAAACCTAATTCTAACCGTTGCCTTAAACCTGACCTCAACCTCAACCCAAAACCCAACTCTAACTCTCATCCTGGCACTAATCCTTGCCCTAACTTCAACCCAAAACCTAATCCCAATAATGTTCGTGGCTTTAATCTTAACCTTACCCTCAACCCAAAACCTAATCCTAACCCTCATCACAGACACGGGAGCACCCAGAAACACTGGCGTCTATCTGCTCCACTGTCCACAAACCGAGTTGTTGGGCCACAGCTTTTTCTAATATCTTGGATACGAATGTTAAGTTGGAGATGGGTCTATAATTAAACAATACACTAGGATCAAGATCTGGATTCTTGATTAAAGGTTTTATGATGGCGAATTTAAGGGTTTTGGGTACGTGCCCTAAGCTAAGGGATGAATTTACTATTGTTAAAAGAGCTCTGATTATAATTCTGAGTATTTCTTTTAGTATTTTGGAGGAAATTGGGTCAAATGAACAATTTGTATAATTAGCTGAGGAAATAATTTGTTCTAGTTCTGGCTGTGGAAGTGGGTAGAAGGCTACCAGACTTTGTTCTACAACCAAGTTATGTTCTAAAACAGCTACACCAGGTGACGGCCCTGTTTGATTTAATAAGCAGGGTCCATAAATATAGTCCAGAAAAACGTTAGCGGTTAAAGATGTTGGGATCTGGGGTTGAGTATTTGCCTGGCTTTTAATAACTTTAGAGATCTCACTAAAATGTTCCCTGGGATTGTTTTTGTTTTTCTCGATCAGTAAGGCCAAATGCACTGAGCGAGCTTTAATGAGTGCCTTTCTATACTCACTAAGGTTCTATTTTACGCTCTAGTTTCCACACAGTTTGTTTTAAGGTACGAGTTTGATCACTGTACCACGGTGCAAGCTTTTTTTGCCTTGTCAAGGTGGATCGAAGGGTATTTTGGGTATAAGTCTGTTTGGTCTGTTGTAGTGTAAGCTAAGGTCTGCAGTAAATTGTAGAGGGGTCATTGGGGTTATTGAGTGCATTAGACAGTGTTGGCGGGACAAATGAACATTTTGCCTAAGATTTAGCTCATAGCAGATTAGATAATGGTCTGATTTTACTGAGCTTTGAGGTAGAATATTTAGATAATCCGTGCTAAAACCCAGGGTCCAGACTAAATCTAGGGTATGGTTGCAGTAATGTGTGGGTCTAGTTACATTTTGGATGATGTAGAATCTAAGATTAATGCATCCTGGCCTTTACCTTAACTTTGACCTCAACCCAAAATCTAACCCTAACCATTTTCCTGGCCCTAATCTTAACCTTACCCTCAACCCAAAACCTAATCCTAATGCTTATTCTGACCCTAATCCTAACCCTAACCTCAATCCAAAACCTAACCCTAACCATTTTCCTGGCCCTAATCCTAACCTAATCTGAACCATCATCCTGGCCCTAATCTTAACCTAAGTCTCAACCCAAAACCTAATCCTGACCCTAATCCTAACCTTAACCTCAACCCAAAACCTAGCCCTTACCCTCACCTTGGCCCTAATCTTAACCTTACCCTCAACCCAAAACCTAATCCTAATGCTTATTCTGACCCTAATCCTAACCCTACCCTCAATCCAAAACCTAACCTTAACCCTCATCCTGGCCCTAATCCTGACCTGACCTTAACTTCAACCCAAAATCTAACCCTAACCATTTCCTGGCCCTAATCCTAACCTAATCCAAACCATCATCCTGGCCCTAATCTTAACCTAAGTCTCAACCCAAAACCTAACTCTACCCCTCATCCTGACCCTAATCCTAACCTTAACCTCAACCCAAAACCTAGCCCTTACCCTCACCTCGGCCCTAATCCTAACCTTACCCTCAACCCTCAGCCTTATCTGGTTAAACTCCAGTTCCAGACTGGTGTCAGCAGCAGGTCTATAGCAGCAGCTGGTTGAGGATGGTGGGATGGTCAGTATTAGACCTGTAAGATGATCAGTGATATCTCAGGTGAACATCTACAGATCTGAACTTGGATAAAGTGTTCAGTGTTCAGATGCTGCTCCAGCACTGAGATGGTGTTGAGATGTTACTGAGAGTCTTAGCAGTGTTTATTTCAGCTAAAATTAAACACTCCAAATAAAGTGTCACCAATATTACCAATGAGGAAAATCATGACGTAGTAGACTAACTAAATCATGACATTAGTGTGTTCAAGTATTGTTATTTTTAAAATGTCAAAAATGCACTTAGTTTTTGTTTATTAACAATATAATTACATCAAACATCTGTTGTTTTTCTAAACTGAGGCATATCCTAAAATACATACTGCAATATTTATACTGTTCCTCGGTCCCTCTCTCAAGCCCGTAACATTGCCATTTCTCCCTCTGTAAACAATAAAGTTTTGGTCTGTCTGACCTCATTTTGAGGTAGTGACATCATCAAATGACCTCACAGTTCAAACAGAATTAAGATTATCTTCACTCTTCTCTACATAGTTAAACATTTTCAGATCCAGCTAGTCCATCTCAGTGTTTCAACCCTGTTCCCGCTTAGCGAACAAGTTTTAGCGAACAAATTCCTGCCTAAAACATTTGGCACAATGCCAAAGAACACATACAGAAATATCCAGCATACAAGAATCACTAGCAGTAGTGTTTGCTGGCTTGGAGCGACATTAGCCGCTTTAGCACAAAACCTACAACCCCGTCACGCTCAGCCCCGTCCCATTGTTAAATAAGACAGAGATGAATGGGTGTTGCTAATCTTCCTTCACAAAAGGCCCCCATTCCAAAACAATGACTCCTAGACTTGATCTTGGAGTCATTTTATCAGATTATCTTCATATACCTTCATAAAATCAAGCTGATGGACAATAAAGACCTTTTTCTGCACCCATTTTTTTTGTCTCAATTATTCTGGAAGGATCCTGAATATGATCCAGAATATGAAAATATACCACCACCACGATGATACATTACTCTCAGTAATGAAGTGATGGACAAAACCACGACCTAGGACTTCCCCAAAATGTCCCAGGACTGAATAGAAGCCACAATAGCGAGTGAGAGTCCATGCCGTGATGTATGAAGTCAATTTAGTGCTGCCCTGAGAGCTGACCGAACAAGCAGCCAGGCCTCCGAAGTGGAGTGCGTTCAAAAGCACAGCTGAATAAAGCTGCTGCCCTCGATTCAGCCCGTTCCTCACTTCCTAACCTCGGCGGAACACAGGAGAAGAAACCGAGAGACTGGAGGAATGAAGGGAAAGGAACAAAACCAGCTAAATGCATAATAACCAAACCCGCCGTGAACAGCAGCAGTGATGTATTTCTTTAATACCGGGCTGCAGGTGTCCTTGAGCGCGTCCTGTGTTATGTAACGTCTGGTTATTACACATAAATAATATATGTTCTTTCATTTCCTGGGAAATTGGCTCTTCTATAATTGCAATAATGTCGTTTTCAGCCAGACACACTCAAGGTTAAGCCTTAGCTCTCGCCATCAAACAATGTTACAGTGCCTCCCTGTTTATGCTCTTACGGGAGTCGAGGCGGAAAACCTGGAGACGGAGGCAGGAAGAGGAAAACTCGAGGAAGAAAGGAGGAGTGCAGCATATGGTAATCACTGTTTACTGCCTCTCTCTCTCTCTCTCTTTATCTCTTTATCTCTCTCTCACTCACTCTAACTGTCCTTCTCGCTGTCTGTCTCTCACTGTTTTACTCTCTTTTTCTCTCTCTCCCCCTCTCTCCCTCTCTCTTTCGTTCTCTCTCTTTATCTCTCTCTCACTCACTCTAACTGTCCTTCTCGCTGTCTGTCTCTCACTGTTTTACTCTCTTTTTCTCTCTCTCCCCCTCTCTCCCTCTCGCTCTCGTTCTCTCTCTCTCTCTCTCTCTCTCTCTCTCTCTCTCTCTCTCTCTCTCTCTCTTTCGTTCTCGCTCTCTCTCTCTCTCTCTCTTTCGTTCTCTCTCTCGTTCTCTCTCTCTCTGTCTCTCTCTCTCTCTCTTTCTCTTTCGTTCTCTCTCTCTCTCTCTCTCTCTCTCTCTCTCTCTCTCTCTATGAGCTTCTGCTTGTAGGTTGTGAGGAAACCAGCATGCAGTGCTGAGGCTGAGGCTGCACAGGGAACAGAGTGGAACTCCCCTATAAGCACAGTGCTAATAGGTTCATGCTTATCAGCTCCTGCAGAGAGTCCTATTCTATTGGCAGTGCTTCTCTACAGGGACTAGACAAGCTGTGTGTATGCACTTGCATATCTGTGTCAGCAATGGATGCACTGTTTTACCGGCAGCACCATCCCACCTATTTTGATGAGGGAAGTGAGGGACGGGGAGGTTCGCCGTGCGGACACCTGGGCAGAGGTGTTACTAACAGTGCTGCTGGAGTTTACCCAGAGCACTGCTCCACTGACCAACTGTCCAAAAACCTAAGAAATCAGAAGTCACGCCTGCTGACATGGACTGCTTAATATTCAGCCTGTCTGCTGCACTGAATGTTATCTTGTTTGGTTTCACACGAGACAAGACAAACACAAACAAACAAACAAACAAACAGTAAGGAGCTTTGAACCGACGCTGCCGTCCTCTGTGCTACCGCTCACGTTCTTTTAGCTCTGTCTCTCTCTTTGTCTCTCTCTCTTTGTCTCTGTCTCTGTCTCTGTCCACCCCCCTCTTGTTATCTCTCTTTCGCTGTAGCTCTCACTCTCGCCGTCTTGTTACTTAATGTCTCTCTCTCTCTCTCTCTCTCTCTACATCCTTGTCATTCTGTTGAATTCTCTCTGCCCTCTGCCTTTGCACCTTCTTTCTTTTTTTCTCTCTCTCTCCTTGTATCTCTCTTCTATTTTATGTCTATCTCTTTCTCTCTTCCCCTCTCTATCTCATTCTCCTATGCTCTCTCTCTCTCTCTCTCTCTCTTTCTCTCTCTCGCTCTCTTTCCCCTGCCTTTTCTCTCTCTCTACTGCTCTCTCTTTCTCTCTCTCTCTCTTCCCCTCTCTATCTCATTCTCCTACTCTCTCTCACTCTCTCTCTCTCTTTCCCCTTTCCCCTGCACTTTCTCTCTTTCTATCCCCCCCTCTCTCTCTCTCTCTCTCTCTTCCCCTCTCTATTCTCCTATGCTCTCTCACTGTCTCTCTCACTCTCTTTCCTCTGCTTTTTCTCTCTTTCTATCTCCCTCTTTATCGCTCTCTCTTTCTCTCTCTCTCTCTTCCCCTCTCTATCTCATTCTCCTATGCTCTCTCACTCTCTCGCTCTCTTTCCCCTGCTTTTTCTCTCTTTCTATCTCCCTCTCTATCTCTCTCTCTCTTTCACTCTTTCTCTGTCTCCCTATCACTCTCTCTCCTGCTCTCTCCCTCTCTTGCCCTCTCTTGCTCTTTCTTTGTCTCCTTGTCTCTCTCTCATACTTTCTCTCTCTGTCTCACATGCAGTCTTGTCCCTCAGTCTTTTCCCTCTCTCACGCATTTACTCTCAAATTCTCTCTCTCTTTCTATCTTGCTCTCTCTCTCTCTCTCTCTCTCTCTCTCCCCCTTGTAAATCAGTCTCTCTTTTGAGCTCTCACTCTTGCTCTCTCGCTCTCTCTCTCTTGTTGTGAGGGCAGAGCTGACTCAGAACTTTGGTGTGAATATCAGACGGTTCTCAGGCCTTTGCCGCTCCAGAGAGGTATTATACCGCCCCTCCCTCCCCCTCCCATCTCCCCCTTCTCTGCAGCCATCAGAGGGAAACAGATGTGTTTCCCCTCAGCCTGGGCTGAGCTGCGAGGGATTACATGCACTGTATGCGACCTCATGAGGCTCTAAGCATGATCTTTTGCTTATTACGTTCACTTTCTGTAAAGTAAAGCTTAAAGCCCCCCGAAACATAGCACGCCCCACTTGCAGCAATCTCTCCAATTGACATGCTCAGCTTGTGTTAGATGAGGGCTCTGTTGTTCGTGGCTGATTGTGGTTCACCTTGCCCCACATGCAGTTAAAGGACAGTGTGATATTTTAACCACTTCCAAATGTGCAAATAGTTCAATTACGCTGGAGACCTAATATGTGCTTGGCCCCTCCAAAATCAACTACAGCATAGGGGGTGGTCCAGCAGCTCTGAGTGGCCCAGCAGACTAAGGCGCTGACACTACGACCCGAGGATCACTGCATCAAATGCTGCCTGCCATCAGCAGCCGGAGCCTGAGAGAGCACAACAGCCACAATAGCATTAGTGAGGTCTAACCTTTGAGATCTCCACCCTACCTCATCCCAGAAGTACTGTATGGAGCTCCACCACCACCATCATTCCAGAGAACACAGTTCTTCCACTGCTCCACAGCTCAATGCTGGGGGGCTTCATACCCCTCAAAGTGGCAATAGGTTCATGTTTATCTGCTCCTACAGAGATTCCTACTCTATTGGCAGTACTTCTTCTCTCCAGGGACTAGACAAGCTGTGTGTACGTGTGCATTTGTACATCTGTGTCAGCAATGGGTGCAATGGGTAGCTGAATGCATTGATTAAAAGGGGTGTCCACAAATATTTGGACAGAGTTTTCACTTTTTGACTTTTGTGAATCTGGCACTTGGGTTTTTTGGCTTCTCCTGTAAAGTTAACTTTCTGGAGATACAAGGTTTGTGCATGATGGTGATGATAAATAGAGTATATAATGCTGGGATTAATCACATGATCGCCAGATATTCAATATTTGGTCAGTACACGGTTAAATTGTGGCACTGTTGAAGCCTCATAGAATGATGTCAGTGCTGCTTTTCATGGCCATTCCTTCTTCTAAGATTCATGGCCTGAATAAATCATTGGTACCTTATTCATCACTGCAGGTGGGACTACGGGGGAGAACCGGACAGAGTGACACCAGTGGGGAAGACCTTTTTTTCAGGGTTCTATTAAAAAAAATCTGATGTTTCAGGGCCCCCACTGCATATCTTGGCAGCTGCTGAAAGGAAGCTGGAGCATCTCTAAAAGTACTGGCAGACTGCAAAGGACCAACCTTCCAGAGCTTTCTGTTTACCTCCTGTGTCTAAATCAGTGTGGTGTAAGCCCAGCGCGAGGGGGAGACCACATCACAGTCTCAGGGGAAGCCTGCAGGGCCATGAATATATTCCATTTGATTTTCCTTTAGACTTGCATACATTAGCGTTTTTATTTGACAAGAATAGCACATGTGGGGAGTGTGCTGGAAACAGATTTGCTGGAGGAGGGATAAAAATGTAATAGGATCCTGCTGCATCATTGGCCTCTGCTGTTGATAAGTCGTTTACGCGTCAGAGTCAGGGAACATCTGGGACAAAATGCTCTATTATGAATGATGGAGATAAAAAGAGAGGGGGGAAAGCGTCTCATAGCATAATGATAAGGTCAATGAACGGCAATCGATAAAGTTAATTAAAAGTCAACAAGAAAGTTACTGACAAACAGTGGCTTAAAACGAAAGTATTAAATATTCGAATAAAGAAAAATGTACCAAATATTTGCCCGTAGTTTTTGTCTATATGTTTATAGATGCCGTTATTAAAGCTCCTGGCTCTAAAGGACGTTTAGTAAAGATGTCGCCACTTAACACAGCCAGGCTTATTATTAACACAGCAAGGCTTCTCTACAAACTGGTGGGGCTATTCTCTGGTAATAGAAGCTTGTAATAACACTTTTGGCCTGCCCTAGGCTGTTTAAGGGGTTAATAGTGTTATACCTTGCAATCTTTCAGTTGCCAGCAAAGCCAGCAAACCTTTCCAGGGGTGTTGTAGCATGGCTGACCATGCAAAGAGAGCTTTGTGTTGTAATGTAAAAGTATAATGACAATAACTGTATTTAACCCATTACACAGTCTATGGTCCTCCAGCTGGCAAAAAAGTGGTATTACAAACTCATATTGCAAGAGAATATTCCCACCAGTTGGACAGAAGTCCCTATAGCTACTAAGTAATACACCTTATGTTAATAAGTCTTGCTGCGTTAAGGGGTTAACTTAAAAAAAGAGATCCATTTAAAGATGGAAGAGATTAAAACAGAATGAACAGAATCTGGCTGTACCAACTTTCACATTTACATTTACAGCATTTAGCAGACGCTCTTCTCTAGAGCAACTTACAAAAGTGCTTCACTGTTTACTCAAGAAGAACCTCAGCTAGTCAATATGGAGACCACAGTACTCTTCTCTTCGCCTGAGTCCTCTCAGAAGAGGAGGGTCTTCAGTCTGGGTTTGAAGACAGCGAGTGTTGGACTCTGCTGTTTGGACACCCAGGGGAAGTTCGTTTCACCACTTCGGTGCAGGACAGAAAAAAGTCTGGACGCTCATCTTCCGTAGATCTTAAAGGACAGCGGGTCGAGCCGAGCCGTACTTGAAGCTGGAAGGGCTCTTGGTGCAGATCGGCTTTTAAGGGGCTGGCTGGTCCAGTCTTGGCTTTGTAGGCCAGAGTCAGGGTTCTGAATCTGATGAAGGCATCAGCTACAGGAAGCCAGTGAAGAGAGAACGCAGCAGAGGAGTTACATGGTTTTCACTGAAGTTGGCAATGTTATGCAGGTGTAACAGTAGTCTATACAAACGACAGCCCTCATCCCTATTACCTCATTACACACGTATAAACATAAAAGAGGGAATCTGCTGTTACAGCTGTTGAGATGCAACTGTGAAATGATATGAGTCTAAACTGAAGTTGGTACAGATGGGTATTAACACAAACTGTACTACTGTAATCCACATGTAACAGTGAAAACATCACCAGTAGTTACACTGCTTTTGTTATCACTTTTCAGAAATGATGACAAACTGCCAATAAGCCAAAGGGAAAGATAATAGGAAACTGGCAGCCAAATAGAAAGTCACTGACAATCAGTTAGTCAAAATAATGCAGCTCTACTGACAAACTGACAGAGAGCCAAAAGGAAAGTGACAGATAAACTGACAGAGAGCCAAAAGGAAACCTACTGACAAACTGACAGAAAGCTGAAAGGAAAGTTACTGACAAACTGACAGAGAGCCAAAAGGAAAGTGACAGACAAACTGACAGAGAGCCAAAAGGAAAGTGACAGACAAACTGACAGAGAGCCAAAAGGAAAGTGACAGACAAACTGACAGAGAGCCAAAAGGAAAGTGACACAAACTGACAGTGAGCCAAAAGGAAAGTTACTGATAAACTGACAGAGGGCCAAAAGGAAAGTTACAGACAAACTGACAGAAAGCTGAAAGGAAAGCTACTGACAAACTGACAGTGAGCCAAAAGGAAAGTTACTGACAAACTGACAGAGAGCTAAAAGGAAAGTTACTGACAAACTGACAGAGAACCAAAAAGAAAGTGACAGACAAACTGACAGTGAGCCAAAAGGAAAGTTACTGACAGAGAGCCAAAAGGAAAGTTACTGACAAACTGACAGAGAACCAAAAAGAAAGTGACAGACAAACTGACAGTGAGCCAAAAGGAAAGCTACTGACAAACTGACAGAGAGCCTGACAGAGAGCCAAAAGAAAGTTACTGACAAACTGCCAGCAAGCCAAAAGGAAAGTTACTGACAAATGGACACTGAGTCAAAAAGGAAAGCTACTGACAAACTGACAGAGAGCCAAGAAGAAAAGCTACTTGAGTCAAGCGACAAACTGAAAAAGAAAGTCACAGAAGACATTAAGCCAGTAATTGGAAAGAGAAGTTCATAAAATCAGTCAGTAACTTTAGAAAAAACTACTGACAAACTGCAAACAACTCAAAAGAAAGTTACTGACAAAGTCAAACCAAAATTACTGACAAACAGACACTGAGTCAAAAAGGAAAGTGTCTGACAATCTCACAGTGAGCCACAAGAAAAGGCACTGACAGACAGAAAGCCAAAAGGAAAGCTACAGACAAACTGATAGTAAGTCAAGCAACAAACTGAAAAAGAAAGTTAACTAAGTCATTAAGTAGAAAGAAAAGTTCATAAAACCAGTCAGTAACTTTAGAAAAAACTACTGACAAACTAAAAAGGACTCAAAAGAAAGTTGAGTCAAGCCAAAGTTACTGACCAAAAACTCCAAGAAAGTTACTGACGACATGTATTCCACATGCTGCTGTGCGGCGCAGTTTCAGAAGACTACCTGTCAGGTCTATCCCTCGTGAAAACCAGGCTGCGCTCTTTCATCAAAGCGATAGCTGGTGCCTTTGCAGTGTCTTCACCAATGAGCTTAACCTTGTGCTGGTTGTTGCCGCCCACCTGTGCGATTATTTTTAGAGATGTCTGCATCAAAAAATGGAAATGATCTCCATTCAAACATGTCATTCAGTCTCCCACACAGAAGCCTCCCCTCTGTTGTCTGCGAGGGAAAATTCTTTATTCTTGGAAAAATAAAGAGATTTCCCCCATTTTATGCTGTAATCCTGCTGAGGTGAACTGGGCTGTGTTGTCTTAGCGCTCAGATGCTTATATAAGGCAGGGGAACAATGTGACATTTCTGAGACTAGGGCCTACTCCTTTGCTTTAACAGCCTTATCCAACAGATTGGTGTTTTGTAGTTGTGCTTGGAAGTCACTACGAATGCTTGCCTCAGTAATATCATGGGCGTACAGATAAGGACTTTGGAGTGCCTTCGTAGTTTGATGAATACTGATGCTCACTTCCTTTGTATCTGTATCTGTTGACTTTGTGGGGGTGGTAAACATGTAAATTGTGTAAATATGCACTTTTTGATCTTAGTGTTTGAAGCCAATAACAGCTGAGCGGTGTGACTCACATCAACGGGAAACAAAGCACAGCTCAAATCTCTTATTCAGAACGGGAGGAAACTGTGTGCTCAGTCAGTTTCTTCAGCATAGAGAAGAGCAGATAGTCGACGATGTCGGCGACGGGTGTGTGGGTGCAGCAGTTCATTTAAATCCACTCCCAAACCCTCCAGCTGAATAAATATATATATATATATATATTTATTTATAAAATACACGTGCTGCCAGTGAGTGTGAGCCCTTTACAGTTTTCTGTGTTTCTGCATAAATCTGACCTAAAATGTGATCAGATCTTCATTTCAAAATCTTGGATAAGGAGTAGAGATGGAAAATGTAGGCCAAGAAACTAATACATTTCCATCACTAATGAAGAAAAGCCATTTAAACAAATGACACAATGAGTATAGTTTGTACATTTTGTACATTTATGTTATTTATTTTACTAATTACTGATTATGTAAAGCTGCTTTGTAACAACAACTGTTGTAAAACGTGCTATACAAATAAATTTGACTTGGCTTGATTTGACTTACATTTACATTTAAGGCATTTAGCAGACGCTCTTCTCCAGAGCAACTTACAAAAGTGCTTATTATATTGCTATTTACCCAAGAAAAACCTCAGCTAGTTTCAATAGACTAAACATTTAAAGATAGCTCTAAGTTTAGACACTACTACTAAGTTTAGAAACTAATACTAAATTTGATGGGAAACTGCCCAACATTAAATACACTTTACAAAAGTATTGGGACACCAATAAACCAATTGGTGATGTTATTTTAGAGGAAACATTGAATGCTCATTCAATGTTTCCTCTAAAATAACGTCACCAAGTCACTTCTATCTTTTTGATTTATCGTTTTTAATTCAGGTCTAAAAAAACCTACTTATACAAACTTGAATGTGAAAAGCCAGAGATTGTGATAATATAAGATTATTTAGTCTTGTGTTTTATTCCTTGTTGTTCATCTTATTGGTTTTAATCTGTGTTTTATCTGTTGTCCTTATTCTCTGATTCTTAACCCTATCTGATCTATTTACGATGTCCTTTTTATCTTACATATTTTAATCTTAATTAAAATTTAAAGCTTTAATTTTAAAGCTTTTCCATGGTGCTGATTCCATGTACAGCAGACATGGTTAAAAAGTCCTTTATAAATAAAATCTTACTTAGTATCAATAAATTGTAAAAAAAAACAAAAACTTTTTTTTATATGTCTGAAGTCAATTTAACCTTTTAACACAGAAGAACACAAGAAATTGCATTACTCTACTAGTAACTATAGGGACTTCTGTACAAACTGGTGGGGATATTCTCCGGTAATAAAAGTTTGGAATAACAGTCTCAGCCGACTGACGGACTATAGGCTGTTTAAGGGGTTAAAAACTGGCATAAATTTACAGATATAGCCTCTGAGATATTCCTGGTGCCCCATTTTTGCTTTTGGTCATTTTTTTCACTTGTAAAGAGAATTGTTTGGGCGAAGGTAAAACCACAAAAGCTGCCAGCTAAAGAGAGATGCAGCCGGTAAACTGTCCTGTTAGGCGGCTGTGGTTTGAACTCTTTCCCAATTGCAACCTGCTATTCATCTCAAATAAGCCCACCGTCTCTACAGACGGCAGCTCCACGCTCAGGCTACCACAGTGTGAAAGGTCACACTAGACAGGTTTCCCGCCATCTGTCGAATCAAATTCAACTGAATAACTGAAACGCTGCAAAAATAAAGAAGTACATGCGAACAGGGCTGTGTTTCCATCAGCTCAGTACAAGAGAATAAAACTCTGTAAGACCTCTGAGCAACATGGAGCGGAATCGTTAATACGCTAAGAAGCTTCTTCTAACTGCTGTGTTTACTTTTATGGCTGTATGTTAAGTGGTAATTGCACTGGCTCAGAAGATGTCAGCAGCTAGAACCTTGTTATTTTACTGTCTGTGTCTATGGGCATCATTCACCAACTCTTTAATTCACAGGGACAATGTGATCCATCGTTATGAGAGCAGAGCTGTGAACAGTTCTGCAGTTCGAACCACGCCATCAGCATAAAAAAAAAAGTGAGCACTCAGAGGACTTTCGGCTGGAGTTCAGGTTCAGGCTTCTGCTTGTGGTGGGAAGCCAGAGTCCCATCTCTAATAAGTGGAGCCAGGCATGAGAGACTATGGAGTTAGAGGGAGGTGACGGGGTGGTGTAGGTTTGCACAGACTTGTGAAAGGCATGTGAACAAGTTTGAAATGGTATTTATTGGACGTTAGATTGGGAGGAAGGGCCTCAGGCATGTTCTTTCTTCTGAAATTGTGAAATTGTGAAATTGCTGAAATTGAAACTGTTTTTATAACCTCATGTTTTGTTGCCATTTGGTTAGACCTTTCTTAGGAAAATGTTCCTAAGAATTTCTTAGGTAGATATTGGTGCAACAAGACAAGATACATATGATTAAGTGTAGCCCAAGAAATTTGTCAGATTTACATTTACATTTATGGCATTTAGCAGACGCTCTTCTCCAGAGCAACTTACAGAGGAGCTTCACTGTTTACTCAAGAAAAACCTCAGCTAGTTTAAATAGACTAGAATTCAAAGATCCTCCAATCTTAGACTCTACTAAACACAAGTCAATATGGAGACCATAATACTCACCCAAGTACTCTCAGAAGAGGAGGTTCTGGGTTTGAAGACAGCCTGGAAAACTCCTGCAGAAATGCTAAGAATTTCACACTCCACTGTGGTTAAGCTTAGGTTTAGGTGAGGTTAAGGTTAGAATAATGTTTAGGTGTAGTAGATTAAGTTTAGGTGTAGGTTAGGTTATGTTTAGGTTAGGTTAAGGTTAGAACCGTCCAATGTTCCTCAAGGATCTCATACTTTTAACAGTGTAATGTGTGTTTTTAGAAAACTCACACAGCCACTAGGAGAAAACTCCAAACTCCTGACAGATAGAAACCAGAGCAAGGATTAAAGCCACAACCCAATACCCCTTGAGCTGGCACACATACTATCTTCTGCACCACTGTACTGCTCTGGAAAATGCATCTCAGTCAATTCCTTTTATAAAAGAAAAAAATGAGCAAAGGTTTGTAGCACCTCCTCCCTTCACTTCGCTTCCACATAAGCGTTCAGGCTGTTCCTTCGGTCAGAATTATAAACTGTCACAGTTTAAATGTCATCAGTATAACCCTTCCAAACACAAAGGCCTTTTCAGGAGCCAATGGCAAATCTCATTATAAACATAGTCTACTGTCTTCCAAGTAAATGTCACAAATAAGATTATATAAGTTGGAGAAGAACAGTGAGAGTCCAACTCTGGGCCTTCCTTTCAGAAGTTTTGTGAGTTTAAAGTATTTTTTTTTTTTCAAAATAACTTGCATTGTGTTCTTCACTAATGCAGGTCATCCACCAAATTACTTTTTACGCAATTTCACTGTCGCAGACCAGTTTTTAATGTTCAGTTACTGCTCCTTCTCTCCATTCCTCTCCTCTCTTCATTTACTCCACCTTCTTCCGGGATAGGACAGGAGCAGTAGAAAAGGAGGATGAGGAGAGAAGGAGGAGTAGCAAAAGTTTCTGGACGCAGCCCAGGTGTCACGGATGTGGGTGGTAAGCATGGGTATTTTAATAAGCATAAAACCAAACAAAGCAACACTGGATCCAAAGAAACACAAACTGGAGAACAAAACTAACAAAAGAAACACAAACTGGACAAGAACCAAAGGAGCTAGGCTAGCAAGAGGAACAGACAGCGACTAAACAGGCCAAGCAAACAAACTGTAAACATGAACATGAACAGACAAGGAACACTGCTACAAATGGACTACTTAATCACAAACCAACAAGACTAACAAGAGGACAGGGCTACAAAGGAGGCACATGTGGAAACACTAATGACAAGGCGGGGCTAGGGGCGGAGACAAGTAACAAACATAAACAGAGCCATGTGCTGCTGATGTGCTAATAAGCAGGAGGAGCAAGACAAAGACACCTGGGAGGCTTTGTAAAATGAATAATTTATATAATTGGGAAATAATAAATTAAACAAAAATACAAATAACAGAAAGGAAATAATATAAAATTAATAAAATAAAGAAAAAAAACATCCCAAAATTAGTCTAGTTGCAGTCATGCAAATTGCAAAATGTTCAGTGAGTAATGCTACATGTTTTTTAGATGTAAGGGGGTTTGAGTCTTTAGTCTTTACTAAGTCTTCTAGTGTATGGTTAGCTGAGGAAACTGTGGCATAATTTAGGCTCTATTAAATCACAATAAGCCACTAGGTTTTTAAATTCAATTTATTTATATACATTGATCAGCCTTAATATTAGCCCCACTGACAGGAGTGGCTCGCTCCTGTCAGGAGCTGGATATATTAGGCAGCAAGTGAACAGTCAGTTCTTGGAGATGATGGTGTCTTAGAGATGAAGTGTTGAAACTGGAAAAATGGTCAACCAAACTGTGATGTTCTGGACGACTGGGTCAGAACATCTCCAAAACCTAAGGCAGGTGGTGTTTGGTGTTCCTGGTAAGCAGTGCTCAGTACCTACCAAAAGTGCTTTAAGAAAAGACAGCCTGTGAACTAGCAACGGGGTCTTGGGGGCCCAAGGATCAGTCATTCTTTGGGAGGAGATACCACCTCCAAACTTACAGAACTTAAAGGATCTGCTTCTAACATTGGTCTCAATGCCAGATACCACAGGACACCTTCAGAGGACTTGAGAGCCCATGGCTGTAATGGTCAAATCTGCTTTGGTGACGCAAGGGAGACCTACTCAATATAAGGGAGGTGGTAGTAATGTTATGACCACCTAATGCTAGTTGGTAATTGATTGTTGGTTGATTGCTGTAGCTCTTCACAACAGATGGTGTCACAAAGCAGCTGTAAAGAGATCCGGGTTCAAGCCTCTTTTGAGAAAGCCAAAAGTGAAGATGTTTTAATAAACACAAACATGGCCAAAAGTGACTCAAAGGGTACAACAGTGTCTTATAATAATAAAGTGATTCTGGTAGGAACAGCAAATAAAAAGACTTCTACTTCACAACGTCTTTTGTAAGGACATTTTTTTAAGGAAATCTGACTCAGGCCTGAGAAACACAGTCATTATTTGAAACAGCAGGTCCTCCACGAGGATGAATCAAAGTTTCAGGAGTTTTCAACTAAAGGTTTAAAGCATTGTTGAGAAATCCAATTTTAAAATAATCATGTATTTTTCCAGTGCCGTATTAAATTCATCAATATTCAGCCCTTTTCTTGAGAGCAGTTTTCACTTGGATTATTCAACAGCCTCCAAAGACGCCGATGATCTTCTGATTTCTACACACTGCTCAAACCTGTACACCATAGGCACGTCTAGCTCCTTTTTATGGGGTGTTCAAGCCAGTGAGCCAAGTGGATTTTTGATTGTTTATCTAGAGTCAAGAGCCAGGATAAGGTAGGAGAGTGAAGGCCAAAATGATGTCTGACTTCATTGCTGAAGAGTTTTGAGTAGTTGAGTCCTGAATTAAATAAAATAAAATAAAATCTAATTAGCAAGCAGGAAGCTGTGCGCCCAGAGGCTGCGTTCATTGTTGTTGGGGGTTTTAATAAAGCAAACCTGAGGAAAGTAGCGCCCAAATTCTTTTAACACATCTTAGGCAGCACACAGAAAACACAGACTCTGGACCACTGCTACACCCCCTTCCGGGAGGTGGACAAAGCCCTCCCCTGACCCCTGACCCGGCAAATCAGATCACTCCTCAAACCTGCGCCTGAACTGATTTATTTAATATGAAGATGCTAAAAGGAGAGCTGTCTGAATGTTGTAATAAATCACCTACGTCAGCAATGATTCCTGCTTTTTATTAATTATATTACTCTAGACAATTTACAAACAACTTTAAGAACAATGTAACTTTAAGAACAACAGTTTTGCAAGCTTTTCCCATAAGCCTTCTTGGGTAGTTCTTTGTTGACTGTTTTGGTATCTGTGTCGGAAACAGAGCCACATATTTACAAACTTTTCCCCACAAAAGTATCATTAGGTAAATAATTATTATAAAACTAATAACCAATACATGTTTAAATTAATGGTGTATAAAGCATGGATACCATTACACTTCATTACATTCCTCCGTATTGCATACCAAGCCTATAAAAGCATCAAATTAATTTCATTTAAATGTGTACATCAAGAAAGTATCTCCTGTACTTCAACTTAAATTATTTGTTTTATGTGAATTAAGTGATTAAACCAGGATTCCATAACTACTAGAATGACCATAGTGGTCATTTTGACATTTTACATTTGTTTTAATGCTTATTTATATTATACAAATACAAAAAGTGTGATTTAGTTTTGTAATAAATAGGTCACACAAATGTCAAAAAGACCAAAATATTTTTTAAAGTTTTGATCATTATTAATCTATTGATAAAATAAGGCACTACTAGCTAAACAAAGAATATACTATTGCAATATATGTGTTCTATCCAAATATATGTTTCTGTAAAATAAGAGCAACAACAAGAATGTAGTTTTTCCAAATAAAAATAATGGGTGCACCATAATGTAGCTCAGTTACATAATTAGAAGGTGTGTCTGAATGCTTTCAGGCATAGAGTGATTAGTGATACAGGCCTATATCCTATAAATTAAACTTATGATTGTACAAAATTACCAAACATATATATATATATATATATATATATATATATATATATATATATATATATATATATATATAATGGGCCAATAATGTCTTGAACTTTGTATTTAAGGATGTAATAAAGACTTGATGTATGCGTTTAATAGTTGAATAATGCTTCAGAGTTATGTAAAACTTTAATTTATGTTTTTAACATTATTTACGGTTTAATAATGTTTTTAGGTTTGCATTTCAGGGTTAAGTGATGCCTCAACATTTGTATTTAATGTATTTAAAGATTAAATTAAGTCTTGATATGTGTATTTAAGGGTTAAATACAGTTCTGAGATATACATCTGATCGTTATTAAATTATAATAACATAAATTATAAAAATTATAGGGAATTTATAATACGCATTAAATCGTTAGATGAGGTGTTGATAAAGACATCTTAAAAGGTCTTGATGTAACCAGTCTCAGGTTTTCTAAAAGCATCATAGCAGAAAATGAATTCTTACATGGTAGAGCGAGCATCACACTGAACGCTCTCTCCACCAGTTAACAAGAAGTTTTTGGAGAACTGAGTGCAAAGCAGTTTGAGTTGGTGAGTGTGTGTGTGTGTGTGTGTGTGTGTGTAAGAATCCAGGAGTTTGTCTTTGACTGGCATGCTCATCAGTAAAGTGTTCAGGCAAAGCAGCATCAGTGCCAGCTAAGCAGTGAGGAAGACTGCGGTCATTCATCTTCCTCTGGTGGCTCTCAAATGCAACCCCTCCTCCTCTGGTTCCTGCTGGTGATCTGTCAGCATTACAGGAGCGATGACTGTCTGATTTGATTTCTCATCAATATCACAAATGCAGGCAAAACTGCTGACACTGAGATAGCTTCATACCTGCCTCCTGACCGGGAACAGAGACCAGGCAGAGAGATGGACAGTGAGAGAGAGAAAGGGAGAGGGTGGGTGATCTTTCATCACTTCCTAAGCTTTTTAGGTCTGTAAACAAACAGAGAAAATTTGTTGGCAAACTGTCAGTTTATGTCACATTTTCATTCCCAAGGAGAAGACGAGGTGAGTGGTGGTGAGGGATAATCAGGTGTCGCTGGCCTCTGTAATGAAGAAAAGCCAACAATGTAAAACATATAAAAACATTGTGATTGGATGTTTCCTAAAACATGATTTTTAGGTTGAAAACTTTATTTTAATTTCTTTTAGTTTTTAGTTTTTTATCCTTTATTGAAGTGAACCAGTGATGCAAAGCAGCCTTTTAGAATTGAAGCTGCTAAATCAAGAAGAAAACTGTCACAGTTAAATTTGTGAGGAAGGGGAATAGGAAGGGGTGGGGTGAATAGATAAGGGGTAGCATGGGTAGAGAATGGGATGGGGTGAGTTGGGAATTGACAGAGAGAAGATGGAAAAGGACTGGGTTGAATGTTGGAGGGGTAGGGGGGTTGGAGAGCAAGTGGAAGTGGGATGAGTTGGGGAGGGGTGGAATGAGTTGGAGAGGAAGTGGGAAGAGTTGGGGAGGGGGTGGGATGGGTAAGGTAGAGAAGGGGGTTCAGAAGTCCAAATGGAGAGGAGATGAGGATGTGTTAGGTTGCACAAGGAAGTGGGATAGATGGGATGTGTTGTGGAGGGGTAGGAGGGGTTGCAAAAAAACAGGTTGAGTTGTGGAGGGGGTGGGATGAGTTGGAGAGGGGGTGGGAAGAGTTGGAGAGAGGGTGGAATGGGTTGGGGCTGGAATGGGCAGGGAAAGGGGTGGAATGGGTATCGAAGGGGGTGGGATTGGTCTGAAAGAGATTGGAATAAGTTGGGGAGGGCGTGGGATGAGTTGGGGAGGGAAGGGGGTTCAGAAGCCCAAATAGAGGAGATGAGGATGTGGTAGGTGGCACAAGGAAGTGGAATAGATGGCAGTTCATAGATGGCATGAGTTGGAGAGGAAGCGGGATGAGTTGGGGAGGGGTGGGATAAGTTGGGGAGGGGGTGGGACGGGTAAGGTAGGGAAGGGGGTTTAGAATCCCAAATGGAGAGGAGATGAGGATGTGGTAGGTGGGACAAGGAAGTGGGATAGATGGCATGTGTTGTGGAGGGGTAGGAGTGGTTGCAAAAGGACTGGTTGAGTTGGGGGGGGGTGGGATGAGTTGGAGAGGGGGTGGGAAGAGTTGGAGAGGGGGTGGGAAGAGTTGGGGATGTAATGGGCAGGGATGGGGTGGAATGGGTATGGAAGGGGGTGGGATGAGTCTGAAGGAGATTGAAATAAGTTGAGGAGGGGGTGGGATGAGTTGGGGTGGGAAGAAGCCCAAATGGAGAGGAGATGAGGATGGGTTAGGTGGCACAAGGAAGTGGAATAGATGGGAGTTCATAGGATGCTGGATTGGAGAGAAGGTGGGATGAGGGAGGGGGTGGGATAGGTAAGGTAGAGAAGGGGGTTCAGAAGCCCAAATGGAGAGGAGATGAGGATGTGGTAGGTGGCACAAGGAAGTGGGATAGATGGGATGTGTTGTGGAGGTGTAGGAGGTGTTGCAAAAAAACTGGTTGAGTTGGGGAGGGGTGGGATGAGTTGGGGCTGGAATGGGCAGGAATGGGGGTGGAATGAGTATGGAAGGGGGTGGGATGAGTCTGAAGGAGATTGGAATAAGTTGGGGAGGGGGGTGGGATGAGTTGGGGAGGGAAGGGGGTTCAGAAGTCCAAATGGAGAGGAGATGAGGATGTGGTAGGTGGCACAAGGAAGTGGGATAGATTTGATGTGTTGTGGAGGGGTAGGATGGGTTGCAAAAGAACTGGTTGAGTTGAGGAGGGTGTGGGATTAGTTGGAGAGGGAGTGGGATGAGTCAGGGTTGGTTGGGATGAAGAGAAATGGGAGGGATGGAAGACAATAAGGAGGGATGAATAAGGAGGGATGGGGTGAGGTACTTTAGGCATGTTCCTCCTCCTAAATTTCAGTTATTTTATAATTGTGTTAAAAACTTTAGGTTTCAGTGAGTTCATTTCAGACCAGGGTTGATGTTTTCTGGCTCAGATCTTTCGTCTGAGGAGGACACGTCATCAGTGTAGCATGACGGAAAAACAAATTAAATATTTGTCACTTTCCAAGACCTAACAGTAAGGCAGTTATCTGTCTCGCATACATTAGTGCTCTCTCTCGTTTTATCACTCCCTCTCTCTCTCGGAGTCTCCGACACAAACTGATCCATACACACACATAAACACACACACACACATACAAGAAAATAATTACACACCCAAATAAGATGCTCTCTCATAAGGAGCTTGGCAAAGGGACGAATGATAATGATGTCCTCTTGATGCCTGCCTGTTGTGATTCGGCTCGGCCCTTTTAGATCGTCTTGGCTATTTTTACAGCAATTTATGCAAACGGCCTGAATTCTGCAGCCTTATCACGGGGAAGGGAAGCTTTCATCAAAGCTCTGCTGTCGCATGCCGCCGCTTCCAGTGGCTACGGAGAGCATAACTTCCTTGCTGATTTATTTCTGGGACACGCTTTGTTTACCTCATGGGGACAGGTGTCTAAAAGGGAGAAGCTGCGGTGAATTCTCACATAAACTTTGCAACTCGGAAAAAGGCAGTGGTAGAACTGGAAAAGACCAACTGAAGTCAAACCACAGTCCCACAGCCAAGCTAAAAATACAACGCTGACGCTGACTGTGGAACCACAAAGGTGTTTCTTGTTGCTTGTTTTTTATTTATTTTTTATTTCACATTTTTTAAGTATCTGCATAATTTATGTACACATTTCCCAGGGTTGCTCAGTAAGAAAGGGTAAGGTCGTCCTTCATATGAATATCTGACTGTTCTTCAGTTTCCAGCAACTACACTGTTAAAAGTATAAGATCCTTGAAGAACTTTTGGAGGTTGTTCAGAGTGAAACTGTGGAGGAACCTCTTAATGTGTTTAAGAAACTTTCAAGGAACCTTTTTCTTGAAGGTTTCCTCAAAACACCTTAAAACATTCCAAATTGACGAACCTCTAAAAGTTCCTCAAGGATCTTATACTTTTAACAGTGTATATTGACTAGGTGGATTTCTTTTTCTTCTTAACTGGGGACCTAAACTGGGGACCTTACCCCAGTTTACATATAGCCGGATATATTAAAAAAGTTTTTCTGCCGAGTTTAAATAACGTGTAAGTACTGTTCATTAATAATTAATTGAGACATTTCGTAATGATTATTAATGTTTGCACTAGTGTAAATTAATAATAAGTTGAGACATTACTTAAACATTTAGTGAAGTTTCTAACTGTCGTTCACACTGTTAATTTTTTCAACAGGGTTTGGGCTAAAAATTGGGCTTAACATCTGTGTGAGAGTTTAGATTATAAAGGCCTGCTATTTGAACACTGAGAAATTCTTGACAATTGTGCTGTATAGTTGCATTGTATTTAGGTCTATTTTGGGCATTAGGCTTGCTTTTTAAGGAATTTGAAAGCAAACTTTGTGAGGTATTAGTGCCCCCTGCTGTGCTGGGGTGATCCTACAAGCATTTTAGAGTCATCTTTGCTTTCTCACATGGAGAGAGATTTCAGAAACACTGCATAAATACAAGTGAACGAGGACTTAGTTATGAAGGACAGGAACACAATTTTAGGACACCTGAGGGTAATATCAATGTTTTTATCTCTTGTTTTTCAGGCATCTTTGTCAGCTTTCTTCAGTTATTCATAATTATTTTGTTTTTTTGCTGTGACAATATCTCCAAATTCAACTTTCTTATGGTCGCTCAATGGGTAGCAGTTGCCATAGCAACCACCTAGGATATCCTATCAACCACCTAGCAATCACTCAGCAACACCATGGCAACCATTTAGCAATGCCATAGCAACCACCTAGCAACCACTTAGCAACCCCATAGCAAACGTCTGGGAGACCCTAGCAACCACCTAGCAACACTATAGAAATCACCTAACAACCACTTAGCATACACCATAGCAACCATTTAACAATGGAACCACGTTGCAACCACATAGCAGAGACCATAGCAACCATTTAGTTATGCCATAGCAACCACCTAGCAACCACTTAGCAACCCCATAACAGGTATCAGATGGGATACCATAGCAACTGCCTACCAACACTGCAGCAATCACCTAACATCCACTTAGCACACACCAATTAGCAATGCCATAGCAACCACTTAGCAACACTATAGAAATCACCTAACAACCACTTAGCAGACACCATAGCAACCATTTAACAATGCAACCACGTAGCAGACACCATAGCAACCATTTAGTAATGCCATAGCAACAACCTAGCAACCACTTAGCAACCCCATTACAATCAGGTGGGATACCATAGCAACCGCCTACCAACACTATAGCAATCCCCTTAACAACCACTTAGCATACACCAATTAGCAATGACATAGCAACCACCTAGCAACACTATGGCAATCACCTAATAACCACTCAGAAACACCATAACAACCACCTGGGATACCATAGCAACCATTTAGCAACAACCTAGCAAAATCATTGCAACGATCTTGGATACCATAGCAACTAGTGGGAGCAGTGGGTTCGCTGCACAACCGTTCTACATGTCTACATGTTTGCTTTCATTGCTGGTTCCAAACTTTAGCGCATTTAGCTGCTGTATGACAATTTCTCCATCGCTAAGCACTCCATCATCTTCACCTTTAAGAGTGGGTCACTCCTGCTCCTGCACTCTAGGTTTACTGTAGATCAGTCTTCATGTACTGTGAGAGTGTAACGTGGTGGAGGCGGATTGTTTAGAGAATATTATTAACCAGATTGTAACACTTTTAGATGCAATTAAATATTTACCACCAAATACTGCTTGAGAATTTAGCATCGTTATTCCCATCTGGCCTTCAGGGGAGGAAAACATCCCTGTGGGGGAGTCTCGCCGGCTGTGTGAACTTCAGTGTGAATATTTCACCCTGGCTGTACACTAATCTAAAATTACATCGAGTACAGCAGACACCCTGCCTGATCGCAGCGATTTCTATGCATTTCAAATGACTTTTCATTGTCAAACACTAGTAGTCGTTTAAGGGCGATATTTGTGCATGCGAGGAAGCAGGATGGCTTCTCCATCATGACCATTAATATTTGAACTAAATGCTGCCAGAGTTTCTGTTGCTGTGTACGTGCTGTGCAGCCCTCATCCTCTGGCTTTCCTTCTTACACAACGGACAGAATGCTGCCTTCAGGTGCGGCAGAGGTATGTCACTACTCTCCCACATCAGCTTCCTTTATGAACCTTAGATAACAAACAAATCCTCATAGAGCTTTTCTTAGAAACAGACATTAGGGCACCTTTATTTTGTGAAATTAAAAAAAATACACTATATGTCCAAATGTTTGTGGACACCCCATTGTTGACACAGCTTGAGAAGTACTGGCAATAGAATAGGACTCTATTGACATGAACCTATTGCTACCATGCTGCCTAATAATGCCAGGCATGGGCTAGAGGGGTGTATAAAGCCCCCAGCATTGAGCTGTGGAGCAGTGGAAGAACTGCGTTCTCTGGAATTATGGTGGTGGTGGTGCTCCATCCAGTACTTTTGAGATGATTTTGGGAGAGTTGGGGATGAAGAGGTGGGGATGAGGATCACGAATATAAATGCGAACTTCACGAAAGCTGTTGTCACTGACCCTATTGTTAATACCATTGATATCAGAAGAAACAATGAATGAGCAGGTGTCCCAATACTTTTGTCCATTCGGTGTATGTGCAAATATTAATTCATACTATTTATTTTTAGGGGTTTTAGGAATACAAATTAAATTTCATTTCCAAACAACCCTTGATGATAGAACTAAGAGTATTACTACCATAACCATGATCATTCTTTGAAGTCGAAATGAACTAATTGCAATCCTCTGTTTCCTGGAGATAATTAAGCCTTCACTTAAAGTCTAGACGGCCCTGAGGGTTCCCCTCTGGTGCAAACATCTTTGGCAGGAAAAATAATGCTATAGTTATACATTTATTTAGTGTTATGCAACAGGATTTTCGACACATGCCTCTTGTACAACAAGCCAGCAAAAACAAAGCAGAGTGGATGAACAAGTTGCAACAGAGCAATACAGATAGACTCAGGAGGGGGAAAACAGGCTTTCTAAAACTGTAGAATTCTAGAAAACAACAAGACCTCAATGCTTTAAAATTTGAATTGGTGGTCGTCTGAGACCAGAGCGGAATAGCAAATTTTCTGATAGTAAACATACAGGTTTCTTACATATTCTTCTCTCTCTCTCTCTCTCTCTCTCTATATATATATATATATATATATATATATATATATATATATATATTGTCTGACCCCTTTATCTATAGCCAATGTTTTCTTTAGCAGCAGACGATTATCGTATACTAATATCATACCAAATATGTTTATGGACACTCCTTCCATTAAAGCATTCAACTAATTCAAGTTGCACCCATTGCTGACACAAATGTGCAAATGCACACATACACACACATCTCGTCTTGTCCCTGTAGAGAGTCCCTGTACTGCCGTCTAGTTGTCTAGTCCCTGTACTGCCAATAGCATATGACTCTTAGCAGGAGCAGATAAACATGAACCTATTGACACCATGCTGCCTAATAAAGCCAGGCGTGGGCTAGTAGAGGGGTATGAAGCCCCCCAGCATTGAGCTGTGGAGCAGTGGAAGACCTGTGTTCTCTGGATTGATGGTGGTGGAGCTCCATCCAGTACTTTTGGGTACTTTTTGAGTTGGGGAGTTGAGGATGATGAGGTGGGGTGGTGATCCTTCAACATCTTAAGTTTACTAATGTTCTTGTTGCTGAATGCAATCAAATCCTCACAGCCAATTCCAAAATCTAGTATTAAGCCTTCTTAATACAGCCTTCAGGTGTCCCAATATTTTTGAGTTGGAGAGTTGGAGATGAGGTAGGGTGGTGATCATTCCACATTCTGACCTCACTAGCACTCTTGTCACTGAATGCAATCAAATCCTCACAGCAATGCTCCTTCAAGCATTTTTGTCCCAGGACAGTAGAGACAGTATCCAACAAAAACAGGATTCACCCTTTTTTATACCCTTGAAGTACCTTTCAGCAGTCACAATACTCAGCAGGTGTCCCAATACTTTTGTCCATAGTATATATACTTTGGTTCAGCAGTTTTCTCCCTGGGCACAGCCATAAACATTTGTTCCTGGCACTTGTGGCCCATCCTCCTCAATGTTGGACATGGTGGCGTTCAGTCTGAGTCCGGTGCTTTTCTGCTTACCTAAGTTGTGAGCACCTTAGCGTTTGGATCAGATATTTTTAAGATCAGCACACATTCAACCAGGTGTGCCCAAACTTTAGACTTCAAGCTTTTGATCACATTAAAAATTGATTTCTTTAATATCAATTGAGCTAAAGACAAAAGTCAGCCCCAGGAACATGGTTGTTGTTCTGAGCAGTGGAACACAATAAGAGGGTTGATGAAAATGCAGTGCTGTAAGGTAGACGGGAGGCCTGCACAGAAGCAGTGAAGAAACTGTTGCCACCTACTGAATCGAGTGGAAAAGATAAGTGAAGGTAATGACCTCTACTGTCTGCTCTCCTGCGTTTCTGGAGATTAATGATCCTCATAGGCGTGAGCTCATGTCTTATAGGAAGGAGCATATGCAGAATATATGCTTCTATTTCATCCTTCCTGGAGAAATCACCAGAGGCGGTCTTCTCATGGAACGTGGCTACAAGAATGGCGCCAAGCTTCATTCGGAAAAACATGCTGCATGCAGCGATACTGCGCGACATCTGTCATCAGTCACTGGTAAATGAAAGCGCCTAAGGGTTGTTCTTCATCTGAATTCCCTCACTTCTCCTCCCATGTTCTTCTCCTTTAGCACCGACTGCTTCTGATTGTGCATTAGTAGCACAAACACACCACCACAACAAAGAATTCATCAGGATTGCATCACTGTCCTGGAGAGGGCTTTTTATTTACGTGATTAAAGAGTAATATCATAATGCATCATATTCATCTTTCTCTAAGCTCTTGTCCTTTCTGCAGAAAGCAGTGATTTATGTATTTTACACAGTAATGAATGGTCTGCTTGAATACAGCGTAAAGAACCCTGAAGAACTCTTAAAGTGGCTCATTTATTACATTCAATAAAGAAGCTCATTCAAGACTGCATTTCCCAAGAGGTTTGAGGTCTAACTGTCTTTCTATGAGGCAGAATCATCAAATGCTTTAACCCTTTAATGTAAAAAGCCTAACCAGGTGTATTACTCTGTAACTACAGGGGCTTCTGTACAAACTGGTGGAGCTATTCTTTGGTAACAGAGGCTTGTAATACTTGTAAAAACATTTTAAGGGGTTAAACACTGTCTTTCCATCATACAGCTGTTACTGTGTGTGTAAGGTAGTAATCCCCCATTAGAGTACAGGGTTACATGCAGGTCACAAAGCCTTTAAAAGGTCTGTAAAGTTCATTATACAGCCTAATCCTTCGCTTTAACTCATGGCATCTCCAAGGGATATACTGTCTCTCCATATTGTCTGGGGTAAATGGTTGGTGAATGAGAGAGAGAGAGAGAGAGAGAGAGAGATAGTGCATGGAACAGAAAAAAAAACATCAGTTCAGTCTCTGGAGTTGAGAAGTCTGATGGCTTGGGGGAAGAAGCTGTTGCAGAGTCTGGTCGTGTTGGACCGGATGCTGCGGTACCTTCTTCCTGATGGCAGGAGGGAGAACAGTCTGTGTGAAGGGTGGGTGGAGTCATCCACAATGCTGGTTGCTTTGCGGATGCAGTGGGCAGTGTAAATGTCCATGACGGAGGGGAGAGAGACTCCGATGATCCTCTCAGCTGTCCTCACAATATGTTGGAGGGTCTTGCGGTCAGAGGCTGTGCAGGTCTCAAACCAGGCAGTGATGCAGCTGCTCAGGATACTCTCTATGGTCCCTCTATAGAAGAGGGTGAGGATGGGTGGAGGGAGACGGGCCTTTCTCAGCTTCCGGAGGAAGCACCCTACACTCTGGATGCAGCCGTAAGACAATTCTGTACATTTGTGTACATGTGACCTGTGATGGAAACTAGGGGTGTGCTTAGTTAGCCCTTGACACCAAAACAGGCCATTTTAAAAGCTTGGTTTTTAAAGGTCTGTTCCAAACTAATTGCATAAACATCTGCCTAATCCCACTAGCTGTGAATGTTGATGGCAGAGGAAGGACGAAGAGGTGGAACTGGCTCTAGCTCTGACCACATTTTCAGAAGATGAAATGCGACAAAATAGCTGTTGTGACATATATTGTATGTATATTATATATATATATATATATATATATATATATATATATATCAGAATTAATATAAGCCTTAATATAAGAAAAATGCTAATATATATTTGCCACCATGACCCAGTAGACAGCAAGGCTCAGACATTTCTTTTGTGGTCCCCCCACCACATTGAAAAACTCAACTGCCCAAATGGGGCTCTAACAGCCTCAACATATGTGAAAGATTTCCTACAATCTGTCCTCAGTTCACCGTGTCCCCTCACTATCATATTAAGCTTAGCAGGCCCTTTTTTATGCCGCCACCTGGGCTCGTTAGACAGAATGGCCACTAGTGCATGGCATCAGGGCAATGTGGGGTGGCCTGTCCCGCCTCCTCAACACCATTATTAATAAAAATGTATATCTTTGTGTGTAAGAACTGAAATTGCACCTTGGCTTTAGCCCACACCTGGCCTTATGTATGGTGCCAATAGGTTTATGTTTACCTGCTCCAGAAAATCTGCCTGAATACAGTCAACTTTCCGAACACTCGCAGAGATGGAGATCAAAGCAAGAGGGTTTATTAACCAAAACAAGCATAAGCACAAGGGATATGAAAAACGTGAGCAGCAACAAGGGGTTAAACAAGAAACAGAAACAGAATGTGACGAACAAAATGGCGAACACAACAAACCTGGGACTGGGAGGAGCTGGGAGCTGAGCTAGATACAAAGGGGGAAAACAAAGAGGTAACCTGAACGTAAACCTACAGGCAAAGCCTGGGCGATAACGTAAACAGAGGTTAGAGCCGCACTCTATAAACAAAAGAGGGGTAGCTGGGGAACCAGCCGCTAGACCAAATGGCAAAAATAACCTGAATAAGCACCATGCTGCCGTGAACATGGGTCGCCTTGCTTGAACGTGGATCACCTGGAAACCTGGATAGAAAGCGAGTGTGCCTCTCTTGCCATGAGAGTTGACAGGAGACCTACTCCTGAACGTGAGTCGAGAACTAGAGCTGACCTGAACACGCCGGTAACGCGTGAGGAACCTCAGGGCGTCCTAGAGATCCCAAATGAGTCAATTCTTGGCAGAGAATCAAGGGGTTGAAGCTCATTAAGTACTCCCAGTCCCAGGTGAAACAAATGAACATGAATCAAACACACATGAATACAAATGAACAGAAATGAACCGGAAGTCCTTATTTGGGCCTGTGGGCGGCGGCTTGGCATCGCCCCGGGGGAGGGCGCGATACCAAGTGCCTGACACAATGTTATATTTCCCCCCCATGTTCATGTATGGCCTGCTCTGCCAAAATGTGCTTTGCATACTGTTCTCTTACCATCAGAAGTCCGGTTAACTCAGAAATTTAAGGCAGCCTGGCTACCACTGATTACTTCTCCTCCATAATTTCAGAAAACAAAGCCCAGACCTGAAGCTGTTTTACGCTAGCAGTAGTTCCAGTCCTTCCTCTATCAGAGAAGACGAAGCCAACTGCAGAGGCGAATCCATTTCCTCCACTAAACCCTGCAGAGCTCTCCAGTTGTACGTGTGTATGTGTGTGTGTGTGTGTGTGTGTGTGTGTGTGTGTGTGTGTGTGTGTGTGTATGCAGGATAGCCAATGGGGAAGCAAGCAGCTTATTTAACAAAGGCACAAATTGCAAATGGTGGTGTGTTATTGAAGTTGGAATGCCCAGAAGAGCGGGCGGAGGCGATGTGATTGGAACCCAGAATGCGTCTGGTGCTCAAGTGTGTTAGAAAGCTAAATGAGATTATGCTTGTTGAATTCCAACTAAACAGTTGCATAATTACACTAGCTGTGAATGCTGATGGCAGAGGAAGGATGATGAGGTGGAACTGGCTCTAGCTCTGCTCTCATGTGGCAGGTTCACATTCAGGGCAGGTTTTCTGTTTTTACTGTATATAAAGTTTCACGAGTGGATGGAATGTTGTTCATTTCAGTTGATGAACACAATTTGTGCTGCTAAAATTTCTAATTTCATGTCAAAGCAAATGTAGCTTTTGTTTGTGGAAAAATGTAAGTGATAAAAAAGATAAAGTATATGTTTTATTGGCCTGCATTTACTTTAGCATTTTGGCTTGCGACTTGTCAGGCACTCATTATCACGCCCTCCCCCGGAGGAGGACTTCCGTTTAGTTCACGTTTATGTGTGTTTGATTCAGTGTATCGGTTCATGTTCATTTACGTTCTTGTTCAGTGTTTGGTTCAGTTCATTTGTGGTTTGGTTCTGTTGTTATCGTTCATTGTTTTGATTATGAGTTTCACCTGGGACTGGGGGGTACTTAAGGAGTCTCGACACCACCATTCGGTGTTGAGAATTGAACCGTATGGAGCCTTCAGAATGCCCTGAGGTTCCTAGTAGGTTTCCGGTGTGGTTAGGTCAGCTCCGGTGCTACACCCACAATCAGGAGTAGGTTTCCCGGCTACTCACGCGTCAAAGTGAGGCTTGCTTACTTCCTGTCTGGACACTTAGGTTACCCATGCCCAAGCAAGGTGACCCTCGCGGTGGCACGTTGCAGTTCAGGTTTGGTTGGCCTTGCTGTTTGCTTTAGCGGCTGGTTCCCCAGCTCCCCTCGTTTGTTATTGAGTGCTGCTCAAGGTTTCATTTACGTTAGCCTTCCCTTCTGCCCAGGCACTGCCTGTAGGTTTTCGTTCAAGCCCCTTTTGGTTTCTCCCCTGTTTATCTCCTCTGTACCCCTGTTCAGCTCCCGACTCCTCCCAGGCCCCAGTTTGTTTGCCATATTTGGGTTTTTGTTGTTCACTGGTTGCTGCTTGTTTTGCCTCACTTGCCCCTTTTGTTTATCCTTATCGTGTTAATAAATCTACTTGCTTTGAGACCATCTCTGCTAGTGTTCGTCCCATCTTGGTCTGGCCTAACAAGCCATGACATGACTAAAGAAAATAGATTAAGGTATTTAGTTTGTTCTGAATCGGATGTAAATTTGTAGTAAATTATTATAAGATTATCTTTTCTTATCTTATCTTAAATATTAAGCTATTCCAAAATTATTAGGTTCTAACAAAGTGAAAACGTTGACACCAGGGAGCGACAAATACAAAACACTCCCATTATAATTAACAAAGGTTTCTGATTATAATGCATCATAATGCAGCGTTGATCCACCATAAAAAGGTGGGTAAAAAAACAAATAGTTGAAGTGAATCTAATTAAGATTGAGAACAGAGAGCTGTATGACCCTTCCTCTAATGTTCACAAGGATATTAGCTGCACTGACACACTTAACAGAACTTGAACTTGCTAGAATTTTACCCGCTACATCAGATCCAATAAAGAGAAAATGTCATTACTGCTCTGAAGATTTTGATCTAATACTTACTCACAGGGCCCAGCCCATTCTCCTCACCCCTTTCTAATCACCCACTACATTACAACCTCTTCACCAGGGGTAATCAGCTAGGCACTGCTTCGCTGGGGAAATCCCACCTCAACCACCAAATACTTTACGCTGTTATATAAAGGGGTGCACATGTTTGGTCTGGTTCTCAAAGGAGCACCAAAAGATGTTGCGGTCACTGCCTTCCTGACTGCCCTCATCACTTTTTCCCTCTCTTTTAAACATGGTGGATGATGAAGCCTGACTTCTGCCTGGTTGAGCCTACGATAAGCTGTATGCTTCCATCGGTCAACAGCTGGCTTTGTGTCAAACGTCCCTGTTGTCATCTTAGCACAACGTCCTCCTCATATGACCGCATGGGTCATGCATGTTCCGCTTTGTGAAAGGCCAACAGGAAGATATTCCACAGTGCTTGACGCTGTTCTTCATTCAGTTCGTCCTGCCACCTGTCCAGTGGGCGAGTGGTTTTCTGAGCAATGTTCATTAGGCTCTCTATATCTCTCTCTCATGCTTTATAAAAGCTGTGTGGCTAAAATGTTTATTCCTTACATAAAAGGCGCTGCTTTTATTCGCAAGACTGGGACATTCCCAGCATATTTGCTTTCCTCTGAACATTTGCAGAGATAGAGATCTAAACAAGAGGGTTTTTATTAAAAAGAAAACAAACACAAACACCAAAAGTATGAAAAGCATGAGCAGCAATGAAAGGGCAAAAACATGAACAAAACCAAAACCTGTCAACACAAAAGGTGAACATAACAAACCTGGGACTGGGAGGAGTTGGGAGCTGAGCACTCAATACGTAGACAAGGAGAGCTGGGGAACCAGCAGCTAGACCAAACGGCAAGGCCGACCTAATCTGAAACGGCAGCGTGCTGCTGCGAGTGTAGGTCGCCATGCTGGGGCTTAGTTGACCTCAGTATCCAGACCTGCCTGAAGCGAGCAAGCCTCACTTGACGTGAGAGTAGCTGGGAAAACTTCCTCCTGAACGAGGGTGAATCGCTTGAGCTGGCCTAAACACACCTGAGACCAAAGAGGAACCGCAGGGCGTCCTGAAGGCTCCTATAAGTTCAATTCTCCGCACTGAATGACGGTGTTGAGGCTCCTTAAGTACCCCCAGTCCCAGGTGTAACACATGAACCAAATGAACATGAATCGACTTTGAGGTGGAAGTCCTTATTGGGCCTGTGGGTGGTGGCTCGGAATAGCCCCGGGGCAGGGGGACGCGATACCGAGTGCCTGACAGGTACGCAAACACACCTTTTTGTTGACTTTCAAGATATGCGTCATTCATTTTGAGCATGCATGCACTTGTGCATCCCTGGTGATATACATTTATTATATTAATATATAATATTACATATTTAATTATTTATATTATATATAATTATGTCAGTTGTCATGAAAGGCTTATACATGTAGGTGTATATGTATATGTAGGTGACCTTGACCTTAAGTGACCTTGTGTCCTTTCAGTTGTTATTCTGCAAGGTTTGGTCCAGGAAGCCTTTTAGTAGCTCAATTATTAAACAAAGGGGCAAAAATTACAAATGGACTCTGAGTGGTCCAGCGGGCTAGATCATGCCACCTGAGCCATCTGTTCCAAAATGACCTTAAAAATTAAAAAGATTTTTAATTCCATTGAAATTGTTAAGCTTGGAGATGATTTAACAAATGGAGTGATAGCTATTCCAAAAATCACAGATGTTTATAATGGCTATTTAATATTTGATCATGATCACCTTCTGCAGTTTCATGCAAGCATGTGCAGGTAAATCCAATCACTTTCTAACGTTTTAAGCGTTTTAAAAGAAAGAAATCGTGTAAATAGAGAGAACGTGGGTCAGTGGGTGAATGCGTTGGCTGAAGCTGCTCGTTTGGTCTGAAAACTGACCTGCAAATGATTTAGAGCACTAAGGGGTGGCGGTTTGTGGTAGTAGAAATCTTATTTCCGAGGACCTGCTAAAACTTTCAGAACTTTTGTGAACTCTCTCACATGCTTCGAAAGACTGCAGCGATCGTTCCTGGAGGTCAGGGGGGTGATGGCTACTGTGGAGAGACACCCTGCCCTTGAGAAGAGGCCATTTCTCTTCTGTTTGCTTCATTAGTCTGACGTGCCGTGACTGGAAGGCTGTGGAGGAGTTACGGAGAAGACGAGCGAGAGAAATACTAAGCAAAGACGGACCTCATTTGCTCGAGGGTTGAGTCCGGTGGAAGTTGAGTGGTAAACAATACCAGAGAAGCCTCTGGAGTTCAGAGGAGTGAAGAGCGCTGGCTGTGAGCACAGACTGCAAAAAGATCCTTCAGCGAAGTGCATGGCTGAATTTTACCCACTACATCAAAGACGTAAAGAGAGACTGACTGATTAAAAGAGCTTCTCCAACAGCCTCCTCAAGCTGCCACTCATTTGAGAACAGGTTCTATAGCATCAGATAGAAATTTCTAAAGCCGCTCTGAAGTCCTCAGCATCGAAGCGCAGAGCTGTTTTCTCTGTTTGTTTTTAGTTCATTTTTTATGAAGATACACTGCTGTGCAATTCAGGAGAAGTACTCCTGCCCTCAGTAATGGAGTATCATTTGGTTATTTCTATGTAATAACACTGTAATAACAATATTACACTCATTTTTATAAAGAATTAGTGTCCTTCATATTTGTATATTGTTGCTGTTCAATGAAAAACACCATCTACAAAGTGGTAAAGGTGCACGTATCTGTCACTGTACTATGTACAGCAAAATGAGTCCTCTGCATTTGACCCATGATCCATGGTGGGCAGCTAACTCCAGTGCCTGGGGAGCAGAGAGGGTGAAGGGCCTTGCTCAAGGACCCAACAGTGGCAGCTTGCCAAGCCCAGGAATCAAACCCACAACCCTGTCATTTATAGTATGGAGCTCTATCTGCTGGTCTGACGCTTCCTGCCCACTCACTGGTGATGTTACTCTGAACAGAAGTCAATGTAAAATTGAGGATGAGGAATTCCAGGTAATTTTGAGCATTTCTATTGGTCTATTCATTCTGGGTTATTTACACAGTGTACAGAAGCAGCTACAGGGTTCTCCAAAATAATTTGAATTTTTTTTTTTACATTGAATCCTTTGAAAGATAGGATTTTGACGTTTGGAAATACAAGGTTTTCTGGGTGACAGAGACATCATGAAGGTCTATGTAAGTTGTCATGTAGCCTTATGTTTGCTGGCCAGAAAAGGGTTACCAAACTAACTATAAGGTAAATTCCACCTAAGACTTTTAGTAGTAACTTTTAGTAGTTCTCTTTTTTATTGACTAGTTCACTCTACTAAATAAAGGTTTCTACAAATGATTATAAGAGCCAAGCCATAGAAGATCAATGTTTGGTTACATAAACAAAAACATGTTTCATAGAAATGTGTGAGTGTGAAGAAACTTTAAAAGACCAAACAGCTTTTTTTTTTTTTAAAGGGTTTTTATTAACTTAATGGTCACATCTCTATTACAAAAATGGTTCTTTATAGAACCAAAATTGTTTTTTTTTTATGGCATTGCTCAATTAACCTTTTGTAACATCTTTATTTTTATTTTTATATATAAGAGTGTATGCACACATTCTTTTGACATTTTAAAAAATAATAATACACAAAATAAAAGAATACAAATAATGCACAAAATAAAATGATAAAAATAATACACAAAATAAAATAATACAAATGATACACAAAATAAAATAATACAAATAATGCACAAAATAAAATAATAAAAATAATACACAAAATAAAATAATACAAATAATACACAAAATAAAATAATAAACATAATACACAAAATAAAATAATATAAAAATAAAATAATAAAAATAATACACAAAATAAAATAACAAACATAATACAAAAAATAAGGTCCCTTAAAGGTTTTTTACTAATACCACAAATTATCTAATTGCCTTAGGACTCGAGCTAGAAATCAAATATGGATATGAAGACCTGCGGGTGCAGGTTCAGAAGGCTTGATACTAATTTCATGGTTCTAGTATCTTCCTAGTATATTTAGATCATTATTTACACTTTTAAAGGTTTCTTAACCCTGAAACATAATATATGATACTGGTTCTTTAAAGAACTATACACTGAAAGGTTCCTAAAGGAACCAGTGTTGGTTCTTTCATGGCATTGTGTAAAGAACATTTAGTTTTTAGGGCTGTAGGCCACCTTAAATTTTTTTTAAACACCTTATCCGAAAATGAGTAAAATGGGCTCTGTCTATATTAGCTATCTCTTACAGCTGTGTAGTTACTACTTAACAGTCCTAGAATTAACAATGGGAATGTATTTACTGTTATAGATGGATTACAGCAGAACAATATATACAATTACAAATGTATTAATCTTAATTTTTGACTCATTCATTGACACAATAGTATGTCTCAATAGTTATAACAGTTGTTCTCTATTATGTGGCTATACATGTGTAATAAAGTAAGGGTAGGTGCGTTCATATCAACTGTTGGGTTTCCTGTTACTAATAATTACCTTGATATTGTCGCTGTCCAGTGAAATTCTCCAAAATTATGACTTTACAGGAGAAGGCAGAAATGTTAGTAAAGTCAATGTAAAATAAGAGTTTATTCCAGCTAATTTAGAGCATTTCTATTGCTTGATTCATCCAGAAATATTCACACAGTGCACAAAAAAAACAGAAAAAAGAGATAGAGATACATGAGATACATGTTTTTCACTGGACAGCCGCAATATATTTGTATAATTACAAACATATCCAATGGCCAAAAGTTTGCAGACATCCTGTCGAGTGAAAGCATTCAGCTCCTGTAAAGTGCAACCATTGCCGACACAGATGAGGCCAATTTCATGATGAATGGATCAATAGAAATGCATACATAGGCTTTACATGAGTTATTAATGTGTAACCACAGTGTTACATAAGGGATACCAAAACAAACTAGGACTGGAAAAGGTAGCAGAATCGATTGAGCATGGCTTCTTTTGCATAATGCAAAGAACCTCCATTCTTTAGTAATAAATTAGCAAGTATCAGTATGAGGGTGTTTTGCACATTTCTTTAAGGCTTCACTCCGCTACACTTGTATAAAAGTCTGGTGTGCTGTTTCACGCTGGGATATTGAAAAAGCAATTCAGAAACAGGGCAAGTGTTGGACCACTCATTAAAAATACATAAGCTTTGAATCCCACTCTTTAACCTCAGTAAAACATATCGGGTAATTTCTGTATAGCTGTGCGAGAGATTTTTTTTTTTCTTTCCAATACATGCTCCCTGGGGCTGTATGTCAAATTGAAAAATAAATCGCTGTAAGGTACTTTTAACCTTCACTGGGTTTCATTATTGCATTCGTGGTCATCGGTGTATGGGAGTTTTCTCAGTTTTTAGAATTGATTCAGTATTGAATTTCTACTTTAGTAACAGAATTTACAACTAAATTAACCTGAGCCATCAGAGTCACGACAGGGTGTTCAGAGATATTCAGATGCTGCTGGTTGTCTTGTTGGATCTTTGTGTCAATATCCAGAATTGAATATTGCAAACTTCAAGATCACGGACCAGCATTTGATGAGGTTCTGTCCGTATTACATCTGCTGTATTACTGTAAAAGACATTGCAGTTATTAACTAAATTAGACACAGTTCCATGCAAATGTTTGGGCACCCTTGGTCATCATGTCTGTTAGTGTAAATAGTAATAAATAGTAAAAAGTAAGTGGAAGATGAAACGATCTTCAAAAGTTAAAGAAGTTAAAGATGTTTTTTTTTTTTTTACATGACCCGCCATCCTTTAAGATCCACGGAAGACGAGTGTCCAGACTTTTTTCTGTCCTGCACCGAAGTGGTGGAACGAACTTCCCCTGGGTGTCCGAACAGCAGAGTCCAACGCTCGCTGTCTTCAAACCCAGACTGAAGACCATCCTCCTCTTCTGAGAGTACTTGGGCGAAGTGTAGTGCCGAGTATTATGGACTACGTACTGACTTCTGTATTTAGTAGTATCTAAGCTTAGGGGTAGATTTGGGATCCTAGCTAATACAAACAACCTAAGGGTGAAGCAAAGTGAAGCACTTATAAAGGTCGCTCTGGAGAAGAGCGTCTGCTAAATGGCTTCAATGGAAATGTAAATGGGTACTATTTTGAACAACATGAGTATCGTTTTGAGCAATTGTAGAGTAAAAAAAGAAAAAGAACACCATGCAAAAGTTTGGGCACCCCACGATTTAAGCTCTCAGATAACTTTTATCAAGGTCTCAGATCTTAATTAGCATGCTAAGGCTATGACTTGGTCCCAGTCATCATTAGGTAAGACCAGGACATGCTAATTTCAAAGCTTCATGGTCAGAGAATGTTTGACCAGGGGTACCCAAACTTTTGCATGCTACTGTTTTTGTGCTTGGCGTCTGAAAATGACTTTTATGTAGCAATGTGGCATATACCCCATCAATTAGCATGGTGCTAACTGCATGTCTGAGCTCATCAACATCACTCATTTTCTACAACATGCATAAAGGTGCATTATTTGTCCAAAAGTTTGTGGACACCCCTTCTAAGGAATGCATTTGGTTACTTTCAGTTGCACCCGCTGATGACACAGACGTACAAATGCTCACACACACACACCTTGTCTAGTCCCTGTAGAGAAATACTGCCAATAGAATAGTACTCTCTGCAGGAGCAGATCAACATGAACCTATTGGCCGCATACGTAATACCAGATGTTGGCTAGAGGGGTTAAAGCCTTGAGCTGCAGAGCAGTGGAAGTATGCCGGGATGAGTCGGGTGGTGATCACCCAACATCCTGACCTCACTAGCACTAGCACTCTCTCTCACAAATTCTCTCTCAATACTCTTGATTTTAAAGGACAAATGAACAAACGAATGACCAGGTGTCCCAATACTTTTGTCCAGATGAATTGAAGTCTGAATTTTGTCTCTGCTTTTGTTCATGTTTATAGATAACAGCATGTGACACAGTCTGTCTCCAGTTTATTTATACAACACTTTTAACAACAGGCGTTTCCATAAAGCAGCTTCAGAGAGATCTGGGCTTGAGCTGCAAGTGAGCGAGCCAGTGGCGACAGTGGCAGGAAAAACTCCCACAGAGCGAGAGGACGAAACCGTGAGAAGAGCCAAGACTCCCATCCTCTTCTTCGACAACAGATTGCAAATTACAAATAACAGCTAAAGTCTAATTCTACTCAGAAGTGTTCAGATCTGACCACTGAAAACCAGAGATTCAGTATTAGCGGTCTGATCAGAGTGAACTGATCTGTGATTAGATCTATAATTGCCATGTCTGTTTGAACAGTAATGGTATGATACTGGTTTTAGTAAGAGTCTGAGCAGGTATCTGTCTCATCTGGGGGGATAGGAGGAGGATGATGGCAGGGATTTGTGGCTTGGCCAGAGGCTGAATGGTACATGCAGTGAATGAGTCCATGATGGAGGAGTTGGTCTGAAGGGCAGCAGCAGGGACGCCCAGTCAATGTCAATCTTACCCCAACATCAAAGCAGACTGTTAGACTGTATTTGAGGTGACTGGACACAGTACGTGATGTCAAGCAGAGCTTAGACAGCCTGGTCTCTGTAAACAGCTAAATAAACAGAGAGCCAGACGGAAGCACAGACATGGTTTTCCCCTAAGAAATCAGTACACCTCCCCTCCCCCTACTGTAAACGCATTAGGGAGGTGGGATGGCCAGTGAACCAGGAGTCAGTGTCTTTGCTGATGACTACATTTAGGGTAAGGGGGCTCGCCCCAAAAATCTCAGGAATGTAGTGGTCAGTTTCCTCAACTGTTGCACAACTGTTGGCGAGAGCATTTAAGGATGTAAAGTGTGGAGCTTAGATTAGCAGGCAAAGCTATTCTCTCCATGGACCAGAGAGAGAGAGAGAGAGAGAGAGAGAGAGAGAGAGAGAGAGAGAGAGAGAGAGAGGAGAGAGACACTCCGGCAATAAAATCATTCAACTCATTTGCATGTGTTGTGGTTGGGAGCCTCAAGGCTCCAGTAGTTCCATATCAGCCTGTTTGACACACACACACACACACACACACACACATACACACACACACATTCACATCGCTATTCTCCAGTGGCTTCAGCCCCCAACACTAATTTATGCCAGTCTGATTCCGCCTCAGATTGCGTTTCCACCAGCTGTGAGTGGAACATGACAGCCGAGATATGAGATTCTTTGGTTAACATTATCAGAGTAATTTCCATAAAATTCTGAGAATGTTTCTTTATTTATTTCATATGGAAAATGTTATTAATTCATAAGTTAACTGTGACTGTGGGTTTCATCACACAATGCATCGAGCTCCGCAGCCTGTAGGCCGACTTGATGCACAGTGTGTAGAAACAGAGCTGTACTGATCACCTGATTTTCTTTGGACACAGATAAAGCACATACACGTGTTGTAGCAACTGCCTTTGCTTGCTTTTTGTAGGTCACATGATACATTACGATGCATTATTAACACACTGTCATTGTTCAGTAAAGAACTGTCCGTTGGGAATAGGGTGTGTTATGTCCACCATAAAGCCAGACTTTCTAAGGTGCAAACCTACTCAAGCTGTTACGTTCATCTCCACGGTTACACTACACCCATTTGTGTGATTATGCTACACCTATGTTCATGGTTAGACTACAGTTATTTCCATGGTTATGCTACACCCATTTGGATAGTTCCACTACACCTATTTCCATGGTTACACTACATATTTCTATGATTACTGTTACCTTCATCTCCATGGTTACACTGCATCTATTTCCATGGTTACCCTACACAATTCCATGGTCACAGTACAATCATTTCCATGGTTACACTACACTCATTTCTATGGTCACATTACACCTAATTCCATGGTTACCCTACATGATTCCATGGTCACAGTACCCTCATTTCCATGGTTATGCTACACGTATGCCCATGGCCACACTAAACCCATTCCCATGGTCACACTACATCAATTTCCATGGTTACACTACATGTTTTCATGGTTACAGCACTACACCAAGTTCCAGGGTCACACTATAACCATTTGCGGAGTTACAGTACAACCATTTCCATGGTTACATTACACTAATTTCCATGGTCACATTACACCAATTTCCATGGTTACACTACACTCATTTCCATAGTTATGCATTACCCATTTCAGTGATTACACTATACCCACTTTCATGGTTACACTATGGTACTTTTCATTGTTATGGTACACCCATTTCAGTAGTTACACTACACTCTTTTCCATGGTTACACTGCACTTATTTGCATGGTTACACTGCACCTGTTTTTATGGATATGCTGCACCTATTTCAGTGGTTAAGCTACACTTTTTTCTATGGTTACACTACACCCATTTCCAGTGTCACACTTCACCCACCCAGGGTTACAGTACACTCAGCTTATGCTTTACCCATATCCAGGTATACTACGCCCACTTTCATGGTTATACTACACCCATTTCTATGTCCAAGCCATATCCATTTTTGAACTAAAGCAGTTCCCACATTCAGCTTAGATTTTGCAGTCACTCTGTTTATTAACTCGATGAGCCTTTTGAAAGTGTTATAAATAAAAGCCTTTACTTCTGCACACCAATTTATGACCCACTTTTTTTTTTACAGCAAATAGAGCGCAAATATGTGTTTACTGTGGACTCAACACTTCCTGTCCCTTAAAATGGCTACCTCACTGCATTCACATATTTGTCAGGCACTCGGTATCGCACCCTCCCCCGGGGCAATCCTGAGACGCCGCCCACATGCCCAAATAAGGACTTCCTGTTTGTTTGAGTCGATTCATGTTCATTGTTTGGTTCATGTGTTACACCTGGGACTGGGGGTACTTAAGGAGCCTCGACACTGTTGTTGGCTGCCGAGAATCGAACCGTCTGGAGCTTCTAGGACGCCCTAAGGTTCCTCGCATGTTCCGGCGTATTCAGGTCAGCTCCGGTGCTTTACCCGCATTCAGGAGTAGGTCTCCCTGCTACTCACACAACTAGCGAGGCTCGCTCGCTTCCTGTCCAGATTCTCAAATTACGGCCTTGCCGTTTGGTCTACGGCTGGTTCAGCAGCTCCCCCTCTCTAGTTATTAAAGCACGGCTCTCCCCTTGTTTAGCTTTAGTGTCCCCATGCCCAGGCTCTGCCTGTTGGTTTGGGTTCAGTGTCCCTCTTTGGTTTTCCCCTGTGTAGCCAATTAACATCTGCTCAGCTCCCGGCTCCTCCCAGTCCCTGGTTTGTTGTGTTCGCCATTTGTGTTGTCAGGTTCTGGTTGTGTTGACGTTCATGGTTTTGCACTCCTTGTGTTTAAGCTGGTTTTGTTAAATAAACCCTCTTGCTTTGTATCCATCTCTGGGATACACCATGCCAATATTACATATTGTGAAATGATTCTGATGATTCTGATTTCCAGATTTGTTTTAGATTAGGTGCTTGGGCCCTTCCTCTGAGCCCCTGCAATGTTCTGCACAGCTGCACAAGTTCCTTGTTAGAGCAGAAAGTCCAGGTGTCTCCACTGACACTGCTGTCATGGAAACCCATTCCAAATATGACAATTTAAGACTATGCCAGGGATCTAGCCAGTCAAGCAAACCTTATAGGAAACCACAGAACATACCCTTTACTTCTCATAAAAGATACAAAATGCCTTCTAGCCCTCACTGAAGCTAATCTAAAGGCAGCAGGAGAAAGGAAAAGGAAAGTGCATTTGAAAGGGCTCAGACTGACACCAGCAGATTTAAATGTTAAAGTTAGCAGCTTCAGAATCATGATAATGGTACACTGGACTGTAATAGGCAGAATAGCACCTCTGTCTTTCCCACTCCAGGCTGGAACGCTGCTTTACTGTCAGCTATAACCAGATTTTTGTCCTCTTACTTTCAAATCAGTGTCAAAATCTATGTACAAAGATCTGGACTGGATATATCAAGCTGTTTCCCTTTTAAAAAGTTTAAAAGACTTTTTTTTATGTGTCTCCTGAAGCAAAAACACTGGAAGACTTCAGTGTGAGTCCTGCTTTACAAGAAAATATTAGACTGTATATTTAATATTGCAGATATGAACTGATAGGTTTCTGATATCTTTCAGAAATTGAAGCCAAAGCTGAAGCAACTTTTCTAGCTTAATTCACTAGCTTGAATGGTAGTTCTGTTTTAAACTATACAGCCCGTCTCTTTTCTTTTCATCGAAGGTTCTTGTGAAACTTAAGAAAAGAAGAAATAGACTTTATCACCAATGTCATTTTATTTGGTTTTGAAGTGACATGTTTACATAAACTTTAAACCACATAAACATCATTCGTCTCCTAAACATGAAAAATGACAGTATGTCTGTGGTTAATTCTTTTTTTAATTTGTCTGGAATAATTAACCTGCTGGATATTTACCATCTCTATCTTCTAGCAACCATGCCCAGGCAGTTGCATCAGGACCGTGGACAGAGGCATGCTATGATGCTCTACCAGTCCAGTCTGATCTCCAAGTGAAGAAAGTCCACATTGGTAATTTTTTAGGGTCTTGGTAAATGATTCATTGCTATATTCAGAGGTAATGCTGACTCTAGTGGCAACTAGAATCAAATCACAACTGAGAGTCGACTCGCCAATCTCAAACCTACAGTAACCAAGAAAAACTACAACAGTGTAAAATATCAGTTGATTATGTCCTTAATCTACACCCAAAACTAATCTTAACCTACACCTTAATCTATACCTACATCTAATTCTAACCTAAACTTAATCTATACCTAAATCTAATTCTAACCTAACCTTAATCTATACCTAAACCTAATCTTAACCTAACCCTAATCTACACTTTAATCTACACCTAAACATAATCCTAATTTACACCTTAATCTACACCTAAAAATAACCTTTACCTACACCACAATCTATCCCTAAACCTAATTTTACCCTAACATTGATCTACACCTTAATCTACACCTAAACCTAATCTTAACCTAACCCTAACCAACACCTTAATCTACACCTAAATCTAAGTTTACCTTACACCTTAATCTATCCCTAAACCTAATCTTAACCTAACCTCAACCTACACTGTAACCTACACTTTAACCTAATCTTACACTAACCTTTATCTACACTTTAATCTATACCTAGCCCTAACCTACACCTTAATCTACAACTAAACCTAACTTTAATCTACACTTTAATCAATCCCTTAACCTAATTGTACCCTAAACTTTATCCACACCTTAATCTACACTTAAACCTAATCTTAACCTTACATTAACCCACACTTTAACCTAATCTGACACTAACCTTTATCTACACTTTAATCTACACTTAAACTTAACCTTAACCTACACCTTAATCTATCCCTAAACCTAACCTTAACCTACACTTTAATCTTCACTTAAACCTAAATCTTACCCTAACATTAATGTACACCCTAACCTTCACCTGAACCTAATCTTAACCCAGTCTTAACCCTTATTCTAAATCTAACCTTAGCCTTAGTAAAATGAGAAATTCCTGCTGTTTCCATTGATGTCAGTCCAGTAATTTCTTTTTTTTAC
This sequence comes from Salminus brasiliensis, assembly GCF_030463535.1. Taxonomy (NCBI): domain Eukaryota; kingdom Metazoa; phylum Chordata; class Actinopteri; order Characiformes; family Bryconidae; genus Salminus; species Salminus brasiliensis. The sequence goes on along the minus strand of NC_132882.1, from coordinate 4,881,469 downwards.
AAGCTTCACCATCATCTCCCAGAGCTGTTTGTGTGTATTTTGCCTAACAGCGCTACCAGTGGACGGGTGAACAAACAACCAAATAGGATTGAATCAACTTATTTGAATGTTTCTATGTGGGATCATGTTGACCAGTAAGTGAATACTGGTTCCATTTATACCTGATATTTCTCTTCCTTTAACAAATAATTCACCTAATGGTCGACAAACATTACCAATAGTGCTGTATTTAAAACACAAGGCAAATAGTTTATTTACACACTCCACAAAATAAAGGGGTCTTTCAGCGATGCCAAAGAAGAACTGCTTTTGGTGCTTTAAAGAGCCATGTTTGTAAAACCTTTACATAGGAAAAAAAAACTTTATATGAAGTGAAGGTTCCTACAATCTTTAAAAGATACTTTAACTCTTTTACAAACATGGTTCTTTTTGGAACCAAAAGAGTGTATCCACACTGTTCTGGGAGGAATCTTGTCCTTACAGAGGTCAGTTATGAGAATATAGGGCATAATTCACACATCACTCACAAAGTGAACTTAAAATTGGACGTTTGGGATGTGATTTCTTTCTTTTTGTGAACCTCAGATAGACTTGGGTTCCATAGGTAGAGAAGATGGTGTGCACTTTTACTTGATAACTTCTGGAGTGAGCATTTTAGGGTGATTTAGGGTGATACACTGTACTTTCAACAATAATATACTTGGTAGCTTCTCAGAGATCAGAGATAAGAAGCTTTATTTGCCAAGTGTCTGGTGTACAAGGATTTTCTCTTGATGCAGACGTCCACATCAAATTAAATCTAAAAAAATATTGCAGACACACTTCAGGGAGATCAAGAAAAATTAAAAAATGATGGACACAGATGATAAAGTATACATTATGATTCAGTCACTTCTGCTTTAACTACATCGCTGTCTTTAATGTAACTTCCACAATACCTTTGACCTAATTTTAAACCTAATCAGATTTTTAGTTTTTTACTAAAAGCAATAGAAATGATCCAAAATGAGATGAAAATACAATTAAATTAAGTGGGAGGAGCAACAGTCTAAACATCTTACACAATATTTATTAATGTTCAGCTGCAGCTTATTTACAAATGTTTTTGAGGCTCAACTTTATATGGATTGTTGATCAAAGTGAGATGCAGAAGGTAATAATGTGAGTTTGGAGAACCTTTGAATAAAAGTAGTTGAGTTAACCCCTTAAACAGCTTATGGCTCATTAGATTACCGAAGTATAGCCCCAACATTTTGCACAGAAGTCCCTGTAGTAACTGAGTAATACACCTCAGTGTGTAATAAGCATTTGTGCATTACAGGGTTAACTCAAAGAAAGCTCTCTAATCAGATACTGCATCATTTTAAGTCGGTCTGACCTCTTTTCTTCACAGTGTAGCTAAAGTTAGTCAGTAACATCCAACAGATTGAGAGAATGTAGTGTTAGGGGTCTTGCCCAAGGACTCTTACACACCTGGCATTAATATGTATCAATATTAATATGTAGCATTATATATCTGGATCAACTTTGACCGGATTCTGTTTACACTTGTGATTACAATGTGTTTCCAGTGTAATCAGATGAGACCTGATTTTACTTTCCCATGTTAAAAACACACCATCACTTCTGTTTTCGTCCTGTAAACAACAGCAGCTCATCTAAACAGTTCGGCTCTGGGAGACATGAAGAGTTTAGAGGAGCAGTGGAGGTTCTACAACACTGTAGAACAGTAGATGGTTCTATAATGGTTCTGTAACACCTCTATCAGAAAATGTGACAGATCATGGATTCTGAGAAGACCCACTGTAAAGACCCACAGTAAAGATCCACCGTAATCATTATTCATATTAATTATTTTATTGACCGACATATTTCCGATCCAATCACACGAACCGCATTCCGTTTAAACTTGTATTAAATGAGAGATCTGTCTCTGACCACCTCCCAATGTGGTTTGAGTGAGCTGAGTGTAATCTGATCCCAGTGTGTCTTGGGGATATGTACAGTTAAACAGGCCCTTATTGGTGTAGAGTGGTATGGTTCGCTTGCCCAGCTGGGGTTTCAACCCTTGTCTCTAAAGGGAAGGACAGTGTTGTTATCCACTACTACACCTACCTCCAAACCTACCTTCAGATTTCATCCAATCTTTTGGATGTGTGTAGTGGCCTCCAGCTTTACAATTCCCCCTCCGTCTGAAAGCCAACGCTGCACCATTGGATGGATTAGTAATGTTGTTTTCTCTTGAGGACTACAAAGGAGACATGGGTCTTCTGAGATCAAATTTAGTAAAGTTTTAGTCCCGCTAACCACCATCCCAACTGCTCTGTCTGCTCTTTATGCACAAAAAGTTCTCAATATCTCACGACTTCTAATGGAATATTCTTCTTATTGTATATTTAACCATGTTGGCTGTTCAGGGCCTCGAAATGTGTGATTATATGAATCATCCAGAGAGAAATGGAAATAGCATTGTTAAACCATATCTCACAGAAGCCCGATACGTTAATCAGTCTGGTTTGCTTTGACATTTTGAATTATTAGGTGCACTGCAAACTGGGAGCAGCCTCTTATCATAGTAGAATATTTCATCTGGGAAAATCAGGCGAGGCAGTCGATTATTAATTCTCTGTGATGATGGAATGAAAAGGACAGTCATCTTGGGTTAATTCCCCACTGTTCTACGGCACATTACACTTCCGGTGTCTTTTCGAACCCCCTCTGATGAAAATCAGGCGTGACATGGTTTCAATTGCATGCAGATCGTATGCAAACGACTGTGCGACCGTTAACGGTTTCAGTTATTCTTGGCCTAATGCACAGTGTGCCGCGCTGTTGGGGATAAACTGCAACAGCTCATGCAGTAATAGGATCATCTGCAACACTGTAGAACAACTGCTACAGTGTTAACCAGGCAAAACACATGTCGTCATTGACAACATGCGGTAACTAATCCGTATAGTTCTGAATCTATTAGCATTAATTATTGTTACGGACACAAATGACCCAAGCAAGTTACGTGCTCTTGGACATTGATGGAAGTATTTTTGCAAATCTGTAGTCCAAGTAGAACTAGCTGAAGATACTGGGAAGAGGAATCAGAGATATGTGAAGCAGTCTAATATCACATTCAAGTAATACGAATATAAACTACAGGGACAAAAGTATTGGGACACCTGCTCATTCATAGCTTCAAGGGTATTGAAAAAGAGGGTATCCTGCTTTTGTTGGAGTAACTGTCTCTACTGTCCAGGGAAGGAGACTTTCTACTACATTTTGGAGAAGCATTGCAGTGAGGATTTGACTGTATTCAGCAACAAGAGCATCAGTGAGGTCAGAATTTTGGATGGTCACCACCCCACCTCATCCCAAAAGTACTTGATGGAGCACCACCATCCATCATTCCAGAGAACACAGTTCTTTCACAGCTCCACAGCTCAATGCTGGAGGGGGTTATACCTCTCTAGCCCAGCAGCATGGTGCCAATTGGTTTATGCTCAGCTTCTCCAGAGAGTCCTATTCTATTGGCAATACTTCTCTTCAGGGACTAGACAAGCTGGGTCTGTACCTTTGCACATATGCATCAGCAATGGGTTCAGCTAAACGTAACTGAGGGCATGTAGTTTCCTAGACAAACTTTTAGAGCATTTCTGACCACTAGACCTCAGTTGACCATTTGCTATTCGGGTCACACTGACATATTTCATTACCAATTTAAAGGCACTTCACTCATACATCTACTTTATGGGTTCTTAAGTGGAGTTAAGTCTAGTCTAGGCTCAGTTAAACTCCTCAGCACACATCCTAGCCAAACTCTGCTGCCTTGATGAGAAAGTACCAACTCAGGGCTCAGTCGGACTTCCCAGCTCAGGGGTCAGTCAAGCTCTCAAGTTCCAACTCACTACCAAGTCAAACCTCTCTGCCTCGATAAGAAAATACCAACTCACAAATCAGTAGCTCTCCCTGACTCACGGCCCAGTCAAATTCCAGCCAAACTCTACTGCCTCATGGACTGATTCACAGCTCAGTCTAACATCTCAGACCATTACAACTCCCTGCTGCCTCTGGGATAATGTCCAGTTAAATGTCCAGACTCTTAGCATATTTTCCAATTCCCCAGTCCTCATCCCAGTCAAACTCTGCTGCCTCAGGTAGTAAGTCCTGACTCACAGTCCAGTCAAACTCACCAACTTACAGTCCAGCCAAACTCTGCTGCCTCAGGTGGTAAGTCCTGACTCACAGTCCAGTCAAACTCACCAACTTACAGTTCAGCCAAACTCTGCTGCCTCAGGTGGTAAGTCCTGACTCACAGTCCAGTCAAACTCACCAACTTACAGTTCAGCCAAACTCTGCTGCCTCAGGTGGTAAGTCCTGACTCACAGTCCAGTCAAACTCACCAACTTACAGTCCAGCCAAACTTTTCTGCCTTGGATAGAAAGTACAGACTCTGCTCAATCAAGCTCCGTGGCTCATGGCCCAGCCAAACTCTGTGCCTCGGATATAAAGTCCAGAGTCAGTGCCCAGTTGAACTCCCTGACTCATGCCCAGTCAAATTCTGCTTCCTTTGAGAAAAAGTCACGAATCTAGGCTCAGTCAAACTCCCTGGCTCATGGCCTAAACTCTGCTGCCTTGGAAAGAAGGTCCCTACTCACAGCATAGTCTAAATCCCTAGTCCACATCCCAGCCAAACTCTATTGCCTCTGTGAGAAAGTCCTGACTCATATCTCAGTCTAACTCCGCAGCCAAGACAAACTGTAATTCAGGGCTCAGCGGACCCCCACTGTTCACTGCCATCAAACTATTGCTTGTGAGAAACACAGTCAAGCCCCCCAGCCCAGAGCCCAGCCACACTCTGCTGCCTCAGTAATAAAGTCCCGACTCACAACCCAGTCAAGCCCCCCAGTCCAGAGCCTAGACAAACTCTGCTGCCTCAGTAATAAAGTCCTGACTCACAACTCAGTCAAACTCACTGACTCAAGTGCCAGTAAAACACTGCTGCCTCAGTAATAAAGTCCTGACTCACAACCCAGTCAAGCCCCCAGCCCAGAGCCCAGCCAAACTCTGCTGCCTCAGTAATAAAGCCCTGACTCACAACCCAGTCTATCTCCCCAGCCCAAAGCCCAGAGCCCAGCCAAACTCTGCTGCCTCAGTAAGAAAGTTTTGACTCACTACCCAGTCAAGCCCCCCAGCCCAGAGCCCAGCCAAACTCTGCTGCCTCACGAGAAAGTCCCAACTCACAGCCCAGTCAAGCTTCCCAGCCCAGAGCCCAGCCAATCTCTGCTGCCTCAGTAATAAAGTCCTGACTCACAACCCAGTCAAGCCCCCCAGCCCAGAGCCCAGCCAATCTCTGCTGCCTCAGTAAGAAAGTTCTGACTCACTACCCAGTCAAGCTTCCCAGCCCAGAGCCCAGCCAATCTCTGTTGCCTCATTAATAAAGTCCTGACTCACAACCCAGTCAAACTCACTGACTTAAGGGCCAGTGAAACTCTGCTGTCACGGATAGAAAGTCTGGTACACAGCCCAGTCACACTCCGCTGCATTGGAGAGAAAGTCTCGAGTCAGACCTCGGTTGAACTTTAGCTAAACTTGGCAAAAAGTTTCAGCTTGTAGTTAGCTGAACTCTGTCGCCTCGGCAGGAAGTGTCCCTGGAGGTTAAAGAATGGAAAAGACCTCCCTAACCAGCACAAAACAAACACAAACAACAACAAAACTACAACAAAAAACACGAGCCACAAAAAGAGCAGGGCAGTTATCATCAGAGGCCGAAGTCCAGCACAGTTCACTGATTTCTCTGCTCTCACAGACCTGCTAAACCTGGCAGCCCATTAAGCCTCCAGGCTTAAATTGCCCTTTGATTTGTTAGAGTTTCATTTGCATAACACACCTCTGTGATATCAGTGTGATGAAGGCCAATATCACAGTGAACAAACCATGAGGTCAGTTAACACACCGATGTCCAGTCAGGGTTACACCACTATTCTCTCTCTCTCTCTCTCTCTCTCTCTCTCTCTCTCTCTCTCTCTCTCTCTCCCTCACACTCACAGTCTGGAGCTCTTCCAGGTGCGTTCTGCACAAATCAGCTTGAGATTAATTGGCATCTTGAAGTGTGTGTGTGGCAGTGGAGGTAAAAGCGCATGCCGTGGAGTGTGTGGGGAATTCTCCTGCATCTGCTCAGTGTGTGTGTGTCTGTGTGTGTGTGAGATCCTGCAGTAAGCGCTTTATTATAGGCTGCAGGTTGAGGAGTTTTCCTTCCATCTGTTCAAGGTGAGAAGCAAACGAGAGACAGAGAGAGAGAGAGAGAGAGAGAGAGAGAAGAAAAACTCAACTCCTTTCTTTCTTTCTTTTTTTCTTTGATCTTTCTTTCTTTGTTCCATCTCTTTCTTTCTTTCTTTCTTTCTTTTTCCCTTCTTTTCCATCTTCATTTACTCCATGTATTATTTTCTACTTCCTGCTTTTTTTCTTTCATTCCTTTTTCTTTCTCTCTTTCTTTCTCTCTTTCTTTCTTTCTTTCTTCCTTTCTTTCTTTCTTTCTATCTTTCTTTCTTTTCTTCCTTCCTTTCTTTCATTGATCTTTCCTTGTTTCTTTCATCTATTTCTTTCTTTCATCCCTCTTTCTTTCTTTCTTTCTTTCTTTCTTTTTCCCTTCTTTTTCATCTTCATTTACTCCATTTATTATTTTCTATTTTTTGCTTTTTTTCTTTTATTCCTTTTTCTTTCTCTCTTTCTTTCTTCCTTTCTTTCTTTCCTTGTTTTTTCTTTTTTCTTTCATTTCTTTCTTTCTTTCTTTCTTTCATATTTCTTTCTTTCTTTCTTTCTTTCTTTCTTTCTTTCCTTATTTTTCACCTATCTATTTTTCTTTCTGTTTTGTTTCCTTCTTTCTTTCTCTTCTCTATCTTGTTTCTGTCTCTTCTGGCTCCTCTCTTTTTTCTATCTCTCTCTTTTCTTTCTTTATTTCACCTCTGTCTTAATTATTTAACCACCCTCTTCTTTCTTTCTTTCTTTCTTTCTTTCTTTCTTTCTTTCTTTTCTTCCTTCCTTTCTGTCTTTGATCTTTCTTTGTTTCTTTCACCTCTCTCTCTTTCTTTCTTTCTTTTTCCCTTCTTTTTCATCTTTATTTACTCCATGTATTATTTTCTACTTTCTGCTTTTTTTTCTTTCATTCCTTCATTCCTTTATCTTTCTTTCTTTCTTTCTTTCTTTCTTTCTTTCTTTTTTCCTTCCTTTCTTTCTTTGATCTTTCCTTGTTTCTTTCATCTATTTCTTTCTTGCATCCCTCTTTCTTTCCTTCTTTCTTTTCTTTCTTTCTTTCTTTTTCCCTTCTTTTTCATCTTCATTTACTCCATGTATTATTTTCTACTTTCTGCTTTTTTTCTATTTTTCTTTCTGTTTTGTTTCCTTCTTTCTTTCTCTTCTCTACTTCTTCTCTTCTGGCTCCTCTCTTTTCTCTATCTCTCTCTTTTCTTTCTTTATTTCACCTCTGTCTTAATTATTTAACCACCCTCTTCTTTCTTTCTTTCTTTCTTTCTTTCTTTCTTTCTTTCTTTCTTTCTTTCTCTCTCTCTTTCTCTCTCTCTCTCTCTCTCTCTCTCTCTCTCTCTCTCTCTGCATGGATGTGGATTTATCATTCTGGTAGTGAAGTGTGTTTGCTGTATGAGAGTAAAGGTGTCACTGAAAACAGTTTCTCGAGGGCAAACACACTGAGAATCTGGAAAAGCCCCAAGGCAAAAACAGCCACTGGTCAGTGTAACAACTCTATCAGTTTAAATTCCACAGAGCAGCACAGAGCAGGTTAGCAGCGGCTCGACTGATTTAGTATTCGCACACTGAATCTTAAACAAGAGGAACAAATGGTACAGTGTATATAATAAATCAATCTAAACTGAATGTATTAACCACATATCAGTCAAGGTTTGTCATACTATTAAAACATCACCACTACCTGCCAAGTTGTGTAAGGAATTGGATTTACATTCAGTTTCCATTCTGCATTGACAGGCCTGGGTCTGCAGATCTGAAGTGTCCATGTTAATAAATGAAAAAATGAATTGGTGACAAATGTAAAGAATTGATTCCTCAGTGTTATTAATTGATGTTAACATACACACACATACGCAGATGCTGAGTTGACTGTTATCAATTTTAGTGATGCATTAGCCAGTCTGACATATTAGAAAAGTAGAAAGACTGTATATAGACAATAATGTGTATTACAATGGTTGGATAATGTGGAGGAATATTTACATGTTCAACCATCTATTTATGCTTGTTGATGATTATTTAAACAGCAAATCAGCTGATAGAAGACAGAGATAATGAGGAAATGTAAGATTTAATGTAATGTAATATTTAGATTAACATTACTTTAACCTCTTTAGACCCTACATCCTCATATGGGGACATTACATTTCTGCTCATCTGCTTTTCTGCACCTTGATACTTAATTTTTAAAACTTTGACCCTTTGGCCTCATATAAGGACATTGTTTTTTTTGTTTTTTTTGGCAAAAATGACTTCCTGTACAAAGACTAAGTTCACTTTTTTATACTTGTTAGGTCCTACTAATCCCAAATAGGAGAAATTAAAAATGCACACCAAGCAAACTTGGAAGGCTATTGATCTAATGCTTACACCGGGATGCTCAGTCCTGTTCCTGAAAATCTCCCACCCTGGAGGTTTCAGCTCCAAAACACATAGCTTAAGTACGTCTTAGTCTGACAGAAATGCAGCTTAAACTGTTCAGTGATACAGGATATTTATGCCAATCTTACTGGTTTGTTCTCATTACAACCTGTAATGAGAAACTGACAAAGTCAGAGAATAAAGAGTAGAGACAGTTACAACTACAAAAGCAGGGTAAACTCTTTTTTAACACTCTTGATTGCAGAAGAAACAAACAAACAAAAAAATAAGCCAGCGTCCCAATACTTTTGTCCATTTAGTGTATCTGTGACTTTTAAGGACATGAAAGTTTAAGCTAAGTAATTTCTCATGAAATGTTGAAAAGGCAGCCGGCATTTTCAAACAGGCAGTGAGGAAATAGAGAGTTAATCAGGTGCAGGTGTGATACTGAGAAACTGCAGTGAAATTCAGAAAGCTAAATCAGAGGGTGCTTTGTTCTTCTTCATTAATATCAAAGTCTTCTGATTTCCACTAGTCGTTCTGATTTGTTTGCCTTAGCTAACTCACAGAGCTGAGTATTCCCAAAGGCATTGTAGCTTTAAGATCTCTCGCTCTCTCTCTCTCTCTCGCGCTCTCTGTTTTGGAGAGAGAACATTCACATGATTTTCTCTCTCTACCTTTTCTCTAAAGACTTTGGCAATATCACCGTGGTGCTTCTCCTGTGCATCTCCACTCCAGCTTTGCTGAGGTTTAAAGTGAGTAAAAAGCCAAAGGTAAACATCATTACACAGTTTGAGAAAAAAGAGATGAACCCACAAATGAGATTATCCCTCGTGCATTTTCCAACGTATAAAGTCCATTATCTCACGAGAGCTCCGTAAGCCACGGCTGATATTAATATTCTTCCTCTGAAAAAGTGGAACACAGTGGAGAAGTCTCGCAGGAGCTGCTTACCTAAAGGTTAGCAAATCAAGATAATCTCAAGGCTGCTGATACAAGCACCCAGGGGAAAAACTCTCATGTTTTGTATTCATCTCTTGACTTTTAAAACTTTTCAAACTTAACATTAAAATGGTATTTTGTACACTTGGCCCTCGGGAAAGAAAGCTCTGCTGTAGTCCCGCCCACTGGCACCAGCAGCCATAATCCTGCATGCACCAGGCTATTTCTTTTCTAATTTTACCCCATTCTCTACCCAGTTTGAAAGGCAGATCACCCAATCCCCCAACACTAGGAGAAACTGGGTAGAAAGACAAGTCACCTAATCCACCTCCTAGTGTTGGGGGATTGGTTGACTTGCCATTTAAACATGCTTTTCTACCCAGTTTGAAGCGCATGTCTCCTCCGACACACGTGAAGTCAAGTCAGATTTATTTGTAGAGCTTTTTACAACTGTTGTCGTCACAAAGCAGCTTTACATGATTAGTAATTAGTAAAAGACAGAGACAAAAAGAAGAAATGATGTAAGACATGAAGGATCCAAGACCCCCAGTGAGCCCCAATGGCGACAGTGGCAAGGATAACCTCCCTCAGAGCTGGAGGAAGAAACCTTGGGAGGAACCAAGACTCACAAGAGGGACCCGACCCGTCCTCCTCTGATCAGAACTATTTATAAATTATTGATAAAAATCCAATACCAAACCATCTAAACTGTTGAACTGATCTGATCATAATCATAATATATTAATCACGGTGTAGATAGTTAATAGTGGTGATATTAATAGTGCAGATAGTTAAGAGTCCATTTAGGTTTGAACATGGTCATTAAACAGGTAGCAGTGGTAGGAGGGTGTGCCGCTGGTCTGCTATGGGTGGTGGTGGTTGGGGGGCCTGCTGGTTCGGGCTGGTAGGTGGCAGCTGGTCTGATGCAGGTAAAGGGGACCTCAGCAGGCAATCTTCCAGCAGGTCAGGCTGCGTGACCATTTACTCGGAGAAGGTAAAAAGAGAGAGTTAGTTCTTAGTTAGTAGCTTTAGTCCACTGGACCACCCAGAGTGATCTTTTTTAGCCATTCTTTCCTGAAAAGAATAATAATAATAATAATAATAATAATAATAACAGCAGATCATCAGGATTTTTCTTGAATCATGTGTTTGAGAACTCCACTTCACACCACATTAGGACACAAATGCATATGAAAGCTAATGATGGGTATCAAAGCCACTAGATATAGGTCATTGCAAGTGCTGATGTTTCTGGTGCTGAATTATGATGGTTAGCCATGCTGGGTGTTAGCAAGCAGGTAAAGCAGGAAATGCAGAATGAACTTCTAATAGGTTGGAATACTAGTTCATTGTCTCGTCTGACTTCTCATTGCAAGTCCAGAGGGTCTGGATAAAAAAACAGTACAATGATATCTCCAGCTTGTTTGACCATGAAGGATCTTCAGGTTTTCAGAAGGTGAGCCTCCACAATAGCTTCACATCCACCTTTAGGACAGTGCAGGAACCAGATAATTAAGTGTTGCTACTGTAATTCTCCAACTACCCAGATCATATGTTGTGACAAGGATAATGTTTATAGTAGTGCCAGTAATAGTATGTGTACAGTAGGAACTGAGCATGTGACCTTATACGTATATATATATATATATATATATATATATATATATATACACAGTACAGGCCAAAAGTTTGGACACATCTTCTCATTCAATGCATTTTCTGTATTTTTATGACTATTTACATTTACATTTACAGCATTTAGCTGACGTTCTTATCCAGAGCGACTTACAGGGTCACTCGTATTACAGAGGTGAGTCAGTGTAGCGTTAGGAGTCTTGCCCAAGGACTCTTATTGGTGTAGCACAGCACCCACAGTCACCCAGACCGGGAATCGAACCCCAGTCTCCCACATGGTGTGGCAGGTAGTGGTGTTATCTGTTGCACCACACCAACCATTGTAGATTCTCACTGAAGGCATCAAAACTATGAATGAACACATGTGGAGTTATGTACTTAACAAAAAAAGGTGAAATAACTGAAAGCATGTTTTATATTCTAGTTTCTTCAAAATAGCCACCATTTGCTCTGATTACTGCTTTGCACACTCTTGGCATTCTCTCAATGAGCTTCAAGAGGTAGTCACCTGAAATGGCTTTCCAACAGTCTTGAAGGAGTTCCCAGAGGTTCCCCAACTCATCCCAAAAGTACTGGATGAAGCTCCACCACCATCATTCCAGAGAGCACAGTTCTTCCACAGCTTCAAAGCTCAATGCCGAGCAACTTTATCCCCCTCTACTAACCACGCCTGTCATTATTAGGCAGCATGGTGCCAATAGGTTCATGTCTATCTGCTCCTGCAGAAAGTCCTATTCTATTGGCAGTACCTCTTTACAAGAACTAGACAAGCTGTGTGTGTGCTTTTAAACATAGGTGTCAGCAATACGTGCAACTTAAAGTAGCTGAATGCATTCATTGGAATGGCTGTCCACAAATATTTGGACATATAGAGTATGCCTGGAGTTGCTCACTCGTGGCCTGGGGGTGTTTCTAATAAAGTGACCAGTGATTTTATATGTAGAGACATCTGTAGTTGACATCTGAGAGAAATCTCAGCTCATCTTTCTGGTCTGTTTGGTATCGTAAAGGTTAATTAGAGGAGCAGAGTGTGATGCAACACTGGCTCTTCATTCAGGAGTAGAATTGTAGCCCAGAAGCAGAATCTGTCTGGCTGCTGTCCATGGTACTGAATGTGATTACAGTCCCAGATTCTTTAAATGACTTGGACACATGACAAAAAGCCATTTCTCTGAGGCATTTAGAGTGGCGGGTTCTGAGTCGAGGTTTCCTCTAAATCCTCACTTTATTGCCCCCTCGACGTTCCCACCTTAGAGTAGTTCATTCTGGAGACATGCCTGTCCAAGTGTCTGCTTAATTTACAGAGAGAGAGAGAGAGAGAGAGAGAGGGATAGATAGAATAGTCTCCTACAGGGGTTGGATTAAGCAATGGAAGATTAAGGAAAACACTGCCAAGAGATGTGAGTTGCCCACAAGCATGGATGCATTTCAAAGGAGCTTCAAAATGGAATTTTTGGATGCGTAAGACAAGCTAAGCCACAAACAATGCTTGGAAAATGAAATCTTTGGAGAAGAGCCTTAGATCTAACGCAGCATCTTCAACATCCAGACCATTTCAACTGACCCTAATACTTCTCGGATAAATCAGCTGAACAGTTTCGCCATTTTCCATAACTTAAAGTGTCTCAGAGATAGAGGATCTCGCCCAAAAACACGCGTTCGGTTTGAACTGCGAGATAAAAGAGTAATACGAGGAGAGGGAGGAAAGAGAAGGGCGAGAGAGATAAACTCAGAATGAACTCTAGCGCTAAACAGTTGTATCTACGCACACTCTTTAAAAATAAAGGTGCTACAAAGGAGTCCTATTAACCTTTTTTTGGTTCCATGAATGATTGAAGCTACTAGGAGGCTCTAATGCTATGTCCCCATCATCTTTACCAATCACCAGCTTCCTCCTGTCTTTAAAAGACCTCACACGCCTCTTTCCCTCCTTCATCTCGCCGCCACACACACAGCACACTCACCATCAACCACGGCACACACACAGCCTCACCAACACACCACACAGTCTGACACTTATAGAGCTTATAGACACTTATGATGAAGGGAGAATGGGGATAGAAAGAGAGTGATGGAGAGAGCATGAGGCAGAGAAGAGAGAGAGCGAGAGCGAGAGAGAGAGAGAGAGAGAGAGAGAGAGAGAGAGAGAGAGAGAGAGAGAAAGAAATTGAATGAGAAGATAGAAGAAAGAGGAGAGGTCGAGAGAGAATAGAGAGTACAGAGAGAGAGTGAGAGAGAGAGAGAGAGAGAGAGAGAGAGAGAGAGAGAGAGAGAGAGAGATACTGAAGAGCATAAGACGAGAGAGAGAGAGAGAGAGAGAGACAGAGAGAGAGAAATTGAATGAGAAGATAGAAGAAAGAGGAGAGGTCGAGAGAGAATAGAGAGTGCACAGAGAGAGACACAAAAGAACATAAGACGAGAGAGAGAGAGAGAGAGAGAGAGAGAGAGAGAGAGAGAGAGAGAATAGTGAGAGGGGGAGAGAGAGAGAAGGAAAAGTGAAGAGAAAGAGCAAGAGAAGAGAGAGAAAGATGATAAAGGGAGAATGGGGATAGCGAGAGAGAGGATGGAGAGAGCATAAGACAGAAGAGAGAGAGAGAATGAGAATAGAATGAGAGAGAGAGAGAGAGAGAGAAGGAGAAGTGAAGAAGGAGCGAGAGAAGAGAGAGAAAGATGACATAGGTAGAAAGGGGATAGTGAGAGAGAGAGAGAGATACAAAAGAGAAAGAGAGTGAGAGAGTGTGTGCGAGAGAGAGAGAGACATCAGCTAACCTCTGCTCTATGAGAAAGGAATAGATTTGCCCTCCTGGTTGATGAATCTGCTCTGCGCTGCACCTGCTGATGTTACATTAAATTCAGAGCACACAAAAACAGCAGAAGCACTCGGATCGATGCAGCTTTAAGAATTGCGTTCGGCTACAGATGAAGCGCGCTCTTTGGTAAGCCGTGTGAATGCTCGTGCCAAAGTTCTGAGAAGGACGGTTTTCCTCTCCCTGCAGCATCTCCTCTGCATCTCCTGCTCTTTAAAGTTTCCAATTGGCTCTGACTGAAGAGGTCGACATTCATGAATCTCACATATTATGGATTTCCCTCCTTTTTAGGGGCTTTGAAGTTCAGACCTTGTGCATTTTCAGAGGCTTAACAGGGGTTAATTTGGCTGCACTGACGCTGCTTTGCTTTAATGTGCAGTTCAGCTGAAAACTGTATTGCTATTTGGAAGGGAAAGCTCAGAGAGGCTGAGGCTGATGCTCTTATGTAGAATATGTTGGACAGGGACGTGTGCTGGATGTAAATGCCTCGTGGTCTGAGCTGTGTAAAGAGATTTGGGGGCTTGCCACAATAACAGGTGTGATGCACCTGTCCATTAGTCAAACACTCTTCTAATTAAATTCATAAAATCTCACGCTTTCAGCTTTATTAACCTAATGGCTTTGATATGAAATTTGCTCATTATAAAAACTATCAATTAGAAAAGCTGTTTCTGTCCAAACACATTACCAACAGGCCCCTGCAATCAATTCAGGCATGACTGCTTTTGCCAGATGCACTCTTCTCCCATGTGAAAAGACTGCTGCTTTTCAGAGGTGGATGGAGGGTATTTAAGTTGGGCGTACGCAACATACGCTATATGTCCAAATGTTTGTGGACACCTCTTCTAATGAATGCCTTCAGCTACTTTAAGCAGCACCCATTGCCTTACCAATGATGAGGTGGGGTGGTGATCATCTACCTTGTCGCTGAATGCAATCAAATCCTCGCAGCAATGCACCTACAAAATCTAGTAGAAACTCTTATTCCCTGGACAGTAGAGACAGTTACTCCAACAAAAGCAGGACCAGCTCTTTTTAATAGCCTTGATTTTTGAAGAAGCAATAGATGAGCAGGTGTCCCAATACTTTTGGCCATATAGTGTGCTTTCCGAAACAAAGAGCTTATCATATGTAATATCAGTCTTTTTGTTGTGATGGCAAGCATGTATTTAAAAAAACACAATAGGACACCCCATTATTGGGGTGAATATGGACATATTTATTTTTTATATCTTTTTTTATATATTAATTAATTAAAGTGATTTGACTATCATCTATTTATTAAACAGAAAAATTTAAAAAGTTGCCAATTCCTACTCAGCTGGGAAAGGTTAATACACCCTGTGCCCCGATTTCCTCCTTTCACTTAACCTCAGTTAGACCGTTCTTATAACCGTCTGCCAGTTTCTGACATCAGCTGGGACTCCTTCTCATTCATGCAGCTTCTTTCTGGTGGTAGAGTGCAGATTTCTAATTGTTCTGATATTTTGTAAAATCCCTGCCCAGACTCATCTGTAAAACAGAAGGGAGAAGCTACTCATGTCTGGAACAGTTATTAGAAAAAATGGTGGATAACAATACGAGTGCAGCGGCAACGACAGCTGGAGTACTAGCTGTGATGTATGTTGGCATGACAACACTTTATCACTTCCTGTTTGTAGAAATGATATCATTATGTACATATATTGTGTGTGTAGTGTGTGTATAGTGTGGGTATAGTATAAGTATAGTGTGTGTATAGTGTATGTATAGTATAAGTATAGTGTGTGTATAGTGTATGTATAGTATAAGTATAGTGTGTGTATAGTGTGTATACTGTATGTATAGTATAAGTATAGTGTGTGTATAGAGTATGCATAGTATAAGTATAGTGTGTGTATAGTGTATGTATAGTATAAGTATAGTGTGTGTATAGTGTGTATAGTGTATGTATAGTATAAGAATAGTGTGTGTATAGTGTATGTATAGTTTAAGAATAGTGTGTGTATAGTGTATGTATAGTATAAGTATAGTGTGTGTATAGTGTATGTATAGTATAAGAATAGTGTGTGTATAGTGTATGTATAGTATAAGTATAGTGTGTGTATAGTGTATGTATAGTATAAGTATAGTGTGTGTATAGTGTATGTATAGTATAAGTATAGTGTGTGTATAGTGTGTATACTGTATGTATAGTATAAGTATAGTGTGTGTATAGAGTATGCATAGTATGTGTATAGTGTATGTATAGTGTTTGTGTATAGTGTATGTATTATGTGTGTGTATAATGTATGTATAGTGTAAGTATAGTGTGTGTGTATAGTGTATGTATTATGTGTGTGTGTGTATAGTGTATGTCTACGTTATGTATTTACTACCATGAAGAATTATTCACCTACATTCTTTCACTCATCTGCACACCTGTGTTTAATGTGATGTGACAATATACTTGTGGTTTATTTTGATGGATTAGTTGTGTTGGCCCATTTGACCAAGCTGGTTTTCAAGCTGGTCCCAGTAAAAAACCCAATCTAGCCCAGGTTCCACTCATGTGAGCCCCAGGTGCGCTGCTAGACCAGTTTAACCATCAAACTCAAGAGCTAAGCTGTCCAAACAGCTGACCAGCTTGACCAACTTGGGCTTCTTCAGGAGAACTGTGGATAAAACAAGCATCAGCCTCAGAAGAAGTCTCATCTTAAGGCATCGCAACAGAGAAGACACATCCAGTGGCAGCGCGCAGTGCACATCCAGTGGCAGCCTATAGCCTCGTTACGCGCTGATGGTTAAAGTGCCTGCGTTCGTGTGCCACCTCTCGACTGGAGCGCGCAGAGAGGAAACACGATGCTGCAACTCCTCCACTCTCCTCTCCGAGAGCTGCCGGGACAGCGGGGTTTCCAACATCACCAGCACTGAGCCTGCCTTTAACTGCGCTTTTTCTCTGGAGGAGCTCCAACTGGACCTGGAGCTGGAGCACCGCTGCTGAAAAGTAGAGCGTTGACTTTCCCTCCATTTCTGTGGATTTCTGGAGATTTCTGGAGCTCCATCAGCATCCCCTCTCTCCTCTCTTTCACGTCGTTTGTGAGAGCAACCGCGAGTTCCCCACCAAGCAGTAGGTGGTGCACCTTCAGGAACATCAGGGGGCGATTTGTCCGGCTTTGTTGACTTGCAGCACGCGGTGGAGAAGTTTATTAAGGCGTCGTGAAGGTGAGGAGCCAGTTCAGGTTGTTGCCTTGCCTTTCGTGTTGCTTTCTAGCTTTTTAAACAACGATGTTTGGATGAAACGAGCTGAACCTTCATGATTTTGTTGCAGCAGCCGGTGGAGGAATAAAGGAAGCATGAATCAAACTGCAGGAGTCAGCAACACCTACAGGAGATGCTCGAAAGGAGGGAAAGTAAGTGGCGTGAAGTGAAAGCACTGTGGTGGATCTCTTATGGTTGAGGTTCAGTCGAGCATCTCCAAGTCAGTGTTGGGCTGTGTGGGTAAAGTCAGTGTTGGGGCTGTGTGGGTAAAGTCAGTGTTGGGGCTGTGTGGGTAAAGTCAGTGTTGGGCTGTGTTGGTAAAGTCAGTGTTGAGGTTTATGGGTAAAGTCAGTGTTGGGGCTGTGTTGGTAAAGTCAGTGTTGGGGCTGTGTTGGTAAAGTCAGTGTTGGGGCTGTGTGGGTAAAGTCAGTGTTGGGGCTGTGTGTGTAAAGTCAGTGTTGGGGTTGTGTGGGTAAAGTCAGTGTTGGGGTTGTGTGGGTAAAGTCAGTGTTGGGCTGTGTGGGTAAAGTCAGTGTTGGGGCTGTGTGCGTAAAGTCAGTGTTGGGCTGTGTGGGTAAAGTCAGTGTTGGGGTTGTGTGGGTAAAGTCAGTGTTGGGGTTGTGTGGGTAAAGTCAGTGTTGGGCTGTGTGGGTAAAGTCAGTGTTGGGGTTGTGTGGGTAAAGTCAGTGTTGGGGCTGTGTTGGTAAAGTCAGTGTTGGGCTGTGTGGGTAAAGTCAGTGTTGGGGCTGTGTTGGTAAAGTCAGTGTTGGGGTTGTGTGGGTAAAGTCAGTGTTGGGGTTGTGTGGGTAAAGTCAGTGTTGGGCTGTGTGGGTAAAGTCAGTGTTGGGGTTGTGTTGGTAAAGTCAGTGTTGGGGTTGTGTGGGTAAAGTCAGTGTTGGGGTTGTGTGGGTAAAGTCAGTGTTGGGGCTGTGTGGGTAAAGTCAGTGTTGGGCTGTGTTGGTAAAGTCAGTGTTGGGGTTGTGTGGGTAAAGTCAGTGTTGGGGTTGTGTGGGTAAAGTCAGTGTTGGGGTTGTGTGGGTAAAGTCAGTGTTGGGCTGTGTGGGTAAAGTCAGTGTTGGGGCTGTGTGGGTAAAGTCAGTGTTGGGGCTGTGTTGGTAAAGTCAGTGTTGGGCTGTGTGGGTAAAGTCAGTGTTGGGGTTGTGTGGGTAAAGTCAGTGTTGGCCTGTGTGGGTAAAGTCAGTGTTGGGGCTGTGTGGGTAAAGTCAGTGTTGGGGTTGTGTTGGTAAAGTCAGTGTTGGGGTTGTGTGGGTAAAGTCAGTGTTGGGGTTGTGTGGGTAAAGTCAGTGTTGGGGCTGTGTGGGTAAAGTCAGTGTTGGGGCTGTGTGGGTAAAGTCAGTGTTGGGGTTGTGTTGGTAAAGTCAGTGTTGGGGTTGTGTGGGTAAAGTCAGTGTTGGGGTTGTGTGGGTAAAGTCAGTGTTGGGGCTGTGTGGGTAAAGTCAGTGTTGGGCTGTGTGGGTAAAGTCAGTGTTGGGGCTGTGTGGGTAAAGTCAGTGTTGGGCTGTGTTGGTAAAGTCAGTGTTGAGGTTTATGGGTAAAGTCAGTGTTGGGGCTGTGTGGGTAAAGTCAGTGTTGGGCTGTGTGGGTAAAGTCAGTGTTGGGTTGTGTGGGTAAAGTCAGTGTTGGGGTTTATGGGTAAAGTCAGTGTTGGGGCTGTGTTGGTAAAGTCAGTGTTGGGGTTGTGTTGGTAAAGTCAGTGTTGGGGTTGTGTTGGTAAAGTCAGTGTTGGGGTTTATGGGTAAAGTCAGTGTTGGGGTTGTGTGGATAAAGTCGGTGTTGGGGTTGTGTGGGTAAAGTCGGTGTTGGGGTTGTGTTGGTAAAGTCAGTGTTGGGGTTGTGTTGGTAAAGTCAGTGTTGGGGTTATGTGGGTAAAGTCAGTGTTGGGGCTGTGTGGGTAAAGTCAGTTTTGGGGCTGTGTGGGTAAAGTCAGTGTTGGGGTTATGTGGGTAAAGTCAGTGTTGGGGTTGTGTGGGTAAAGTCAGTGTTGGGGGTTGTGTGGGTAAAGTCAGTGTTGAGGCTGTGTTGGTAAAGTCAGTGTTGGGGTTTATGGGTAAAGTCAGTGTTGGGGCTGTGTGGGTAAAGTCAGTGTTGAGGTTTATGGGTAAAGTCAGTGTTGGGGTTGTGTGGGTAAAGTCAGTGTTGGGGTTGTGTGGGTAAAGTCAGTGTTGGGGTTGTGTGGGTAAATTCAGTGTTGGGGTTGTGTGGGTAAAGTCAGTGTTGGGGCTGTGTGGGTAAAGTCAGTGTTGGGGTTGTGTGGGTAACGTCAGTGTTGGGGCTGTGTGGGTAAAGTCAGTGTTGGGGTTGTGTGGGTAAAGTCAGTGTTGGGGTTATGTGGGTAAAGTCAGTGTTGGGGTTTTGTGGGTAAAGTCAGTGTTGGGGTTGTGTTGGTAAAGTCAGTGTTGGGGTTGTGTTGGTAAAGTCAGTGTTGGGGTTGTGTTGGTAAAGTCAGTGTTGGGGCTGTGTGGGTAAAGTCAGTGTTGGGGTTGTGTGGGTAAAGTCAGTGTTGGGGCTGTGTGGGTAAAGTCAGTGTTGGGCTGTGTTGGTAAAGTCAGTGTTGGGGTTGTGTGGGTAAAGTCAGTGTTGGGGTTGTGTGGGTAAAGTCAGTGTTGGGCTGTGTGGGTAAAGTCAGTGTTGGGGCTGTGTGGGTAAAGTCAGTGTTGGGGCTGTGTTGGTAAAGTCAGTGTTGGGCTGTGTGGGTAAAGTCAGTGTTGGGGTTGTGTGGGTAAAGTCAGTGTTGGCCTGTGTGGGTAAAGTCAGTGTTGGGGCTGTGTGGGTAAAGTCAGTGTTGGGGTTGTGTTGGTAAAGTCAGTGTTGGGGTTGTGTGGGTAAAGTCAGTGTTGGGGTTGTGTGGGTAAAGTCAGTGTTGGGGCTGTGTGGGTAAAGTCAGTGTTGGGGCTGTGTGGGTAAAGTCAGTGTTGGGGTTGTGTTGGTAAAGTCAGTGTTGGGGTTGTGTGGGTAAAGTCAGTGTTGGGGCTGTGTGGGTAAAGTCAGTGTTGGGCTGTGTGGGTAAAGTCAGTGTTGGGGCTGTGTGGGTAAAGTCAGTGTTGGGCTGTGTTGGTAAAGTCAGTGTTGAGGTTTATGGGTAAAGTCAGTGTTGGGGCTGTGTGGGTAAAGTCAGTGTTGGGCTGTGTGGGTAAAGTCAGTGTTGGGTTGTGTGGGTAAAGTCAGTGTTGGGGTTTATGGGTAAAGTCAGTGTTGGGGCTGTGTTGGTAAAGTCAGTGTTGGGGTTGTGTTGGTAAAGTCAGTGTTGGGGTTGTGTTGGTAAAGTCAGTGTTGGGGTTTATGGGTAAAGTCAGTGTTGGGGTTGTGTGGATAAAGTCGGTGTTGGGGTTGTGTGGGTAAAGTCGGTGTTGGGGTTGTGTTGGTAAAGTCAGTGTTGGGGTTGTGTTGGTAAAGTCAGTGTTGGGGTTATGTGGGTAAAGTCAGTGTTGGGGCTGTGTGGGTAAAGTCAGTTTTGGGGCTGTGTGGGTAAAGTCAGTGTTGGGGTTATGTGGGTAAAGTCAGTGTTGGGGTTGTGTGGGTAAAGTCAGTGTTGGGGGTTGTGTGGGTAAAGTCAGTGTTGAGGCTGTGTTGGTAAAGTCAGTGTTGGGGTTTATGGGTAAAGTCAGTGTTGGGGCTGTGTGGGTAAAGTCAGTGTTGAGGTTTATGGGTAAAGTCAGTGTTGGGGTTGTGTGGGTAAAGTCAGTGTTGGGGTTGTGTGGGTAAAGTCAGTGTTGGGGTTGTGTGGGTAAATTCAGTGTTGGGGTTGTGTGGGTAAAGTCAGTGTTGGGGCTGTGTGGGTAAAGTCAGTGTTGGGGTTGTGTGGGTAACGTCAGTGTTGGGGCTGTGTGGGTAAAGTCAGTGTTGGGGTTGTGTGGGTAAAGTCAGTGTTGGGGTTATGTGGGTAAAGTCAGTGTTGGGGTTTTGTGGGTAAAGTCAGTGTTGGGGTTGTGTTGGTAAAGTCAGTGTTGGGGTTGTGTTGGTAAAGTCAGTGTTGGGGTTGTGTTGGTAAAGTCAGTGTTGGGGCTGTGTGGGTAAAGTCAGTGTTGGGGTTGTGTGGGTAAAGTCAGTGTTGGGGTTGTGTGGGTAAAGTCAGTGTTGGGGCTGTGTGGGTAAAGTCAGTGTTGGGGTTTATGGGTAATGTCAGTGTTGGGGCTGTGTGGGTAAAGTCAGTGTTGAGGCTGTGTTGGTAAAGTCAGTGTTGGGGTTTATGGGTAAAGTCAGTGTTGGGGTTGTGTTGGTAAAGTCAGTGTTGGGGCTGTGTGGGTAAAGTCAGTGTTGGGGTTGTGTTGGTAAAGTCAGTGTTGGGGCTGTGTGGGTAAAGTCAGTGTTGGGGTTTATGGGTAAAGTCAGTGTTGGGGTTGTGTTGGTAAAGTCAGTGTTGGGGCTGTGTGGGTAAAGTCAGTGTTGGGGTTGTGTTGGTAAAGTCAGTGTTGGGGCTGTGTGGGTAAAGTCAGTGTTGGGGTTGTGTTGGTAAAGTCAGTGTTGGGGCTGTGTGGGTAAAGTCAGTGTTGGGGTTGTGTGGGTAAAGTCAGTGTTGGGGTTGTGTTGGTAAAGTCAGTGTTGGGGTTGTGTGGGTAAAGTCAGTGTTGGGGTTATGTGGGTAAAGTCAGTGTTGGGGTTTTGTGGGTAAAGTCAGTGTTGGGGTTGTGTTGGTAAAGTCAGTATTGGGGCTGTGTGGGTAAAGTCAGTGTTGGGGTTGTGTGGGTAAAGTCAGTGTTGGGGTTGTGTGGGTAAAGTCAGTGTTGGGGTTGTGTTGGTAAAGTCAGTGTTGGGGCTGTGTGGGTAAAGTCAGTGTTGGGGTTTATGGGTAAAGTCAGTGTTGGGGTTGTGTTGGTAAAGTCAGTGTTGGGGCTGTGTGGGTAAAGTCAGTGTTGGGGTTGTGTGGGTAAAGTCAGTGTTGGGGCTGTGTGGGTAAAGTCAGTGTTGGGGCTGTGTGGGTAAAGTCAGTGTTGGGGTTTATGGGTAATGTCAGTGTTGGGGCTGTGTGGGTAAAGTCAGTGTTGGGGCTGTGTGGGTGTTTGGGTTGTGTCAGTGTTGGGGTTGTGTTGGTAAAGTCAGTGTTGGGGCTGTGTGGGTAAAGTCAGTGTTGGGGTTGTGTGGGTAAAGTCAGTGTTGGGGCTGTGTGGGTAAAGTCAGTGTTGGGGTTTATGGGTAATGTCAGTGTTGGGGCTGTGTGGGTAAAGTCAGTGTTGAGGCTGTGTTGGTAAAGTCAGTGTTGGGGTTTATGGGTAAAGTCAGTGTTGGGGTTGTGTGGGTAAAGTCAGTGTTGAGGCTGTGTTGGTAAAGTCAGTGTTGAGGTTTATGGGTAAAGTCAGTGTTGGGGCTGTGTGGGTAAAGTCAGTGTTGAGGTTTATGGGTAAAGTCAGTGTTGAGGTTGTGTTGGTAACAATGGAGTTGAGGTTGTGTTGGTAACGTTGGTGTTGTGTTGGTAACATTGGTGTTGGGGTTGTGTTGGTATAGTTGATGTTGGGGTTGTGTTGGCGTTGGGGTTGAGGTCGTGTTGGTAGTGTTGGTGTTGGGGTTGTATTGGTATAGTTGGTGTTGGGGTTGTGTTGGTGGTTTGTTGGTGTTGAGGTTGTGTTGGTAGTGTTGGTGTTGAGGTTGTGTTGGTAATGTTGGTGTTGGGGTTGTGTTGGTATAGTTGGTGTTGGGGTTGTGTTGGTGGTTTGTTGGTGTTGGGGTTGTGTTGGTATAGTTGGTGTTGGGGTTGTGTTGGTGGTTTGTTGGTGTTGAGGTTGTGTTGGTAATGTTGGTGTTGAGGTTGTGTTGGTAATGTTGGTGTTGAGGTTGTGTTGGTGTTGAGGTTGTGTTGGTAATGTTGGTGTTGAGGTTGTGTTGGGGTTGTGTTGGTGTTGAGGTTGTGTTGGGGTTGTGTTGGTGTTGAGGTTGTTGGGGTTTTGTTGGTTTTGAGGTTGTGTTGGTGTTGAGGTTGTGTTGGTGTTGAGGTTGTGTTGGGGTTGTGTTGGTGTTGAGGTTGTGTTGAGGTTGTGTTGGTAATGTCAGCAGTGAATAGTCACTAATGCTGACTCAGCTTACAGCAAAGGGAGACCAACCCTAAATTAATGCCTATGAATTTATAATAACATGTCATGAAGGCTCCTGTAGGTGTAAAGTCCAATTACTTCTGTCCATATATATATATATATATATAAATGACATGTCATTATAAACTCATAGGCATTAATATGGAGTTGGTCCCCCTACTGAGTCAGCGATTGTTGGTGACATTTCAGCATCATTCGCTGAGCTCAGCACTTGCGCCCCGCTCTGTAACTTTACGTGGTCTGACACTTTGTAGCTGGGTTGCTATGGTAATGAGGCAACAGGACTGCAGAAAGCAGAACCGTGTCGTGTGTCTTATGAAAGCAACTGAAGGCGTAACCTCTCACTCGGTGCAATGCAAACAGCGGTGCCACTTCTCACACCATGCTAGTCATGAGAAAAAGGCAATGCTGTCGATTGCAGTTCTTTGTATGGCGAGTAACAGTCAGCTGAAATGTCAGGACCTTGACGGGTCTAGTTTCAGTGAGACTGTGCTGGAGTGGATGTTAACAGTACTGTAAGGAGACTAGTCTTTTCTAAAACTTCTAAAACACGAATCTTAGTCCAGTTTCTTTACGGAGGAGAAGCTTGAAGGTTAAGCATTTATCCACACAGACGTTAACACACTGTACATCGCTGCTGTCCAATGAAATTAAACCATGTATCTCCACTTTTGGCCATTTTTAGTTTTCTCCATGGGGGGGGGGCAACTCCATAGTAGGGGGACCAACTCCATATTAATGCCTATGTTTATAATGACATGTCATTTTATATATATATATATATATATATATATATATGGACAGAAGTAATTGGACACCTACACTTTACACCTACAGGAGCCTTCATGACATGTTATTATAAATTCATAGGCATTAATTTGGAGTTGGTCTCCCTTTGCTGTAAGCTGAGTCAGCATTAGTGACTTTTCAGCACTATTCGCTGCTGACATTACCAACACAACCTCAACCTCAACATCAACACAACCTCGACACCAACACAACCCCAACACCAACTATACCAATACAACCCCAACACAGCAAAAAGAACCCTGTAGCTGCTTCTGTACACTGTGTACATATATCTGGATGAATGGACCAATGGAAATGCCCTAAATGACTTAAATGAATAAAATCATATTTTACTTACATTATTTTGTCACCATTGTGGAGATTTTGGAGGTTTTCCATTGGACAGCGACGATAGATGCTTACTGAAGGTTGCAGGAGTAGTCGTTTTTACTAGTTGATTAGTTATCGGAAAAGTAGACGACTAGTTGACGAGTCGTAATTTTCATAGAAAGAGCAAAAATAACGTCTGGAATGAGCTATTCTTTCTTTTTTCATTAGTTTAGTTAAATTGTGATTGATAAAGGCAATAAATCGGTAAACCGAATTTAACATAACAGTGAAACACTGGCTCTACATTAAACGTCCACCTTCAGGGCTTCCAAGGTCAGTGCAATGGGCAAATTCCCACTGTTTCCCATTGTTCTGCAGGGTGATGGTATTCCAGAGGTTTTATGGTATTCCAGCTTGGCTCAAAAAAGGGAACTACACCTCTGAACCTCTCTCCAGAAACAGCATATAGTGGTCGAATATCTGTGGACGGACGTTTCCAGTTGGTCCGCCTTGCTACTGCAGGGCTCTGTGCATGCCATCATGTTAAAACCTCTGTTAAAGCATTAAAAAACGTTAAAGCCACTGACAGCTGAAGTAAATTACATTGATCACATCATCCCAGTGGCTCCTGTCAGTAGGGTGGATATATTAGGCAGCAAGTGAACAGTCAGATCTTGAAGGTGTTGGAGGTGTTGTGGTGGTTGGTGTGGTGCACACCATGTGGGAGGCTGGGGTTCGATTCCCAGTCTGGGTGACTGTGGGTGCTGCGCTACACCAGTAAGAGTCCTTGGGCAAGACTTCTAACACTACATTGGTCCACCTCTGTAATACGAGTAAGCTTGTAAGTCGCTCTGGAGAAGAACGTCAGATAAATGCCATAAATGTAAATGTAGGTGTTGAAGCAACGCATAAGTCTGAGACACAAGAACCAAACTGGGATGTTCTAGACGATGACTGGGTCATCAGAACATCAGGCAGGTCTTGTGGGGAGTTCTTGGTATGCAGGTCAGCACCTACTAATATCACGGTCCGTGGATGAACGTCTTGAAAACTCTGTGATGCTAACCTGCCAGTTTCCAGCTTGGTCCGTCTTCTGTCGAGTTGTGCTACCTATCGATACGTGCTACCTAGCGGCTCTGTGCATGCATGGACCTGCATACTGTTACCAGTTAGCACTGGAAGCTTCATTTTGAGAATTTTTGAGAAGTCTTTTAATTGAACTCAAGCATATCTTTACACACTGTGCAGTTGACTGTAGCACTGGAGTCATCTCCAGTATTTCCACACTACCAAAGTTTGACGGAAGAGCTGCTTTCGGTAACGTCTGCCTGTATCCTTGCTATTGTTTTTTGCTCATTCCGACTAGTTGCCAGCTTCCCACTGCGACACCAATGGATGTCCTAGTCGTCTAGTCTACGCAACCCCTAAAGCTATTTCTGTGCTGTACCTTAATTCCAGACCAGACTAGATGAGCACTTTCTACGCAAGTCTATAAAGTCACTTTTCTACTGGAGGGAAAACAAAATGATGTACTTTACTGGAGAGAAAATGAAGTAAAGCTTTTTTCCTCCTGAACCCTGAGAATATTAAGATGTGACTACTATAGAGGTTAGCAAATCTGCCACTGAATAAGAGCATGTCAGTATTAATTAAGATCAGTTACAGAACATAAAGGAAAGACGTTGCA
Source organism: Salminus brasiliensis (assembly GCF_030463535.1). Taxonomy (NCBI): domain Eukaryota; kingdom Metazoa; phylum Chordata; class Actinopteri; order Characiformes; family Bryconidae; genus Salminus; species Salminus brasiliensis. The sequence continues at coordinate 4,855,400 of NC_132882.1, read as the reverse complement.
CTATTAGCTCAGTGATTGTGGTCAGAAAGCACTTTCAGGTAATCAGGAGGTTCCAGTAAACTCTGCAGAGTCCTGGGTAGGAGCAATTTATTCCACAAATTGGCCGTATATTGTCCTTGTCAGAACAGCGATCCCGCTCAGATGCACTTTGGAAATTGCTGCAAATCGTTTTTGTTCTGTTTGTGCGACGGTAGACGCAATTGAATACATTTCAGTGATGCAGCATCCGCTGCCGCTTCATCCAGTGACCCATATTTTGCAAATGGTGAAGTCCCAGTGGAGCAGAGCAGTGCCCTGAGCTTTTGGACTATAATGAGCCCTTTAGGAGGACACCGTCTGGGCCTCTGGACACCAGCCCAGCTGCTCCACATCTGGAAGTGTTGCTTTATCTTTGAGGATTTGGGGATTCTCGTTTTTTTTAGGCATTCAGCTAGGGAGATGAAAGCTAGACTTCTTGGAATTTGTGTTCAGCCATCAGCGTCAGTGGATACAATCCTTTAAATCAAATGTGCTCATCGGTTTCACATGAATAAAATACATCTGCACACTTACTGGCAGGCAGAGCACGTAGAGAGGCATTCGTTTTGTTGATGAAATTTGAATTTCTGGCGACAGGAAGAAGGCTTTCTTTAAACTTTAATGATGTATTTACATATACACCATGGCAGCCACATGAAACCACTGACAGCTGAAGTGAATGATATTGATTACGTCATCCACAATAGCACCTGTCCAGGCAGCAAGTGAACAATCAGGTCCTGAAGGTGATGGAGGTGTTGAAGCAGGAAAAAAATCAAACTGGAACCAAACTGGGATGTTCTAGACAATGACTGGGTCAGAACATCTCCAAAACATCAGGCAGGTCTTGTGGGGTGTTCCTGGTGTGCAGTGGTCAGTACCTACCAAAAATGCTTCAAGGAAGGACAATCAGTGTTTGATATCACAGGTCACCTTCAGAAGTGTTAAGGAGGACAGGCCTTGATGGGTACCAGCTTTTTAGGTGGCATGAGGGGGACCTACACAATATTTAATGTTATGGCTGATATATATGAGCATTGTATATATATGAGCATTGTTGTGAGGAATTGATTGCATTTTCGACAAGAGCGTTAAGGAGGTCAGGATGTTGGATGATCACCACCCCGCCTCATCATCCCCAACTCCCCACCTCCTCCCAAAAGTACTGAATGGAGCTCCACCACCATCATCATTCCAGAGAACACAGTTCTACCACTGCTCCACAGCTCAATGCTGGGGGGCTTTATACCCCTCTAGCCCACGCCTGGCTTTATTAGGCAGCATGGTGCCAGTAGGTTCATGTTTATCAGTCCTATTCTATTGCCAGTACTTCTCCACAGGGACAAAATAATCAGTGTTTGCATTTGCACATATGTATCAGCAATGGGTGCAACTTAAAGTAGCTGAATGCATTCATTAGAAGGGGTGTCCATAAATATTTGGACACATATATAGATGTTGAGAAATGTATTGTATTTTGTAATGTAGTGTTTTTTTTTTTTGCAGTAAGTGGCCCTGTGATTCCACAGTTATCTTCTTAGGGTGACCGTAAGCTTATTGTTAACCTAATAATGCCTTGTATGAATAATGTGCATCTTCAGGATTAGTAAAATATTGTCTACAATCCCAAAACTCACATGTGGCCATTATTGTAGCACAATATAAGAGTCAGTAAAGTGTTTCTCTTGGGTAAATGTCTCGCTCTGGATATTTAGTTCTGTGCTCGATGAGGAGAGGGAGGGAGCATGCAACCGTTTGATACCTCAATACAAATGGCAACCTGGTTGTAGAGGAATTTTGTTTGATGTTTATTATTAATAATAATAATAATAATAATAAAGCTGTTAACAGGGCTGATACAACAAATTTGAATAGTATTTGCCATCTGAACCAAACTGAGGCCCAAGTCAAGGTTCCCTTTTTGTTGGAAATAACTGAATTTTGGGAGGAGGAGCATGCCTGTAGCCACTCCTCCCTAATCTAATCTAACATCCTTGGCCACAACCCTCCACCCTGCGCAACCCTCCACCACCCCGTCCCCTCCCCTTTAACCCTGTCATCTATCACTCCTGGCTGTGCTTATCAGAAGGGGGACTGGCTTCCTATCAGAAAGCAAAGCCACCCGAATCCCTCCACTCTCACAGTTTCCCCCTCTGTCATGAATGTGTAAACTGTGTTGTTATTAGAGAGAGGAACTGCAACGTGGACCCACAGGCAGACCCTCACACATTAATGGGTCTAAAAGAGCCCGGAATAGGAAAGTAACAGTAACAGTCCTGTTATTCCCAACAGAAGCCTGACGCCCACTGCGGTGATTATCATCCTGACAAGCTGCGGCAGTGGCGAGAATACAGGGAAGAGTGAAGAGGGACAAAAGCACATTATCTTTAAAGCCTTTGAGAACTCAGTGTGTCACCGGTAGTGAGGAGTGAGTGAGTGTGTGTGTGAGTGTGTGATCAGCAGTGGCTTCAGCAGGCTTTGAGGGGTTGTTATGAAGGATCTACAGTGACATTTTACAGGAGGTGAGAAATAACCTTTAAGGAAATCTGCTTATTATAGATATCGTCGCTGTCCAGTAAAAAACGTATCTCCAGAATAGTGACTTTACAGGAGAAGGCAAAAATGGTCTTAACTTTGAATGGAAGTCAATTTAGAATGAGAGTTTACTCCAGGTATTTCTGTTGGTCTGTTGATCCTGAATTATTTATACAGTGTACAGAAGCAGCTACAGGGTTCAACACATGGAGAAAACGAAATAATGACTATATGTGTGTGTGTGTGTTTGTCGCAGCTGTCCAATGAAATTTAGTTTTCTTCATGGTTTGAACCCTGTAGCTGCCTCGTACCCTGTGTAAGCAGTTTGGGATGAATGGACCAATAGAAATGCTCTAAATTACTTGGAATCCAATATCCATTGACTTCCATTGAGATGGAAAATTGAGATGGTGTTTTCCTCCTCCTGTAAAGTTGCTGTTTTGGAGATACGTGTTTTTTATTGTGTATATATATATATATGTGTCTGTGTGTGTGTGTGTGTGTGTGTGTATGTCACTGTTATCCAATGAAATTGAATGAATTTGGTTTTCTCAGTAGTTTGAACCCTGTAGCTGCCCCATAACCTGTGTAAATAGTATGGGATGAATGGACCAATAGAAATGCTCTAAATTACTTGGAATCCAATATCCATTGACTTCCATTGAGATGGAAAATTGAGATGGTGTTTTCCTCCTCCGGTAAAGTTGCTGTTTTGGAGATACGTGTTTTTAATTGTATATATATATATGTGTGTGTGTGTGTGTGTGTGTGTGTGTGTGTGTCACTGTTATCCAATGAAATTGAATGAATTTGGTTTTCTCAGTAGTTTGAACCCTGTAGCTGCCCCATAACCTGTGTAAATAGTATGGGATATCCAATATCCATTGACTTCCATTGAAAATTAAGAAGGTGTTTTCCTCCTCCTGTAAAGTTGTTGTTTTGGAGATACATGGTTTTCATTGGACATTATATATCCATTGGTAGAATCATTCAGTGTTACCTACTCTACAGATGTGTAATGTTGATTCCTCTAACCGTAAAAAGATGACAGAAGTCGTCATTGATGATGAGCTGAATTACTTTAGGCTCCTCCCACTTTTCTCTGCAGCCTGACAGAAGTAGCAGGACAATGTGTTCTTCAGTATTTAGTCATTTACAGAATCACATTACTGCACCTTAGGCTTATATGTGAGCTGTTAGCAAGCTGAACAGATGGCAGCCGTTTAGCTTGTAGCTAGTAGCAGTTCCTCCGCTCGCTTCGCCGGGTTTGTCTTTCTCGAGTCTTACCAGTAAAAATCATCTGAAGACAGAAAAGAAAGAAGTGAAAGATTTGGCTGGTGTTAGCTTTTACCCTAGGTCGGGTTTCTGTTTGCTCTCTCCAGCTTTCTGCGAACACTGGCACAAGAAAAGCCGCGGTCACTAGGCCTGGTTCCCGCAGCAACCCTTGTTCCCATAACTCGAGTCTGGAGGTGATGAGCTGCTCTCAAGTATCAGCAACACCATGTTCTCCTGAAGCCGCCGTCGCACTTTCACCAGCTTTGACGGGAGTTTTCGCTTGTGGGTGGGATTTATGTACTTTTTTTTTGGGGCGGGGGGGTGAATATAATGAGTCAAGACTGTGATGTAAGAGTTTGAGGGGTTTGTAATTGGCCCGTTTTACAGCTGTGTTTTAGGTTCTGCTGGATGTTCTTTGTTCTGAAGGAGGAACAGCAGTGTTTGAGGTTCACGGTTGGTCATTTCCATCTGCTGAACTCTCATTATTCAGCTATTCCAAGAAAAACGCAGCTTTCCATTATTCCAGTGGGATCGTACAGTGTAGTCACAGGGGCTGTTTTGAGTATCAGTAGTATATGGACAGGATTGATCATGCAGGTGCATGCATTTAAATGCATTCAGTAGATTGTTCAAAGCTATTCACTGTCAAAGGGGGGCTTTAGGGGGACTCAAATGGCTTGAGAACCATTTACTCCAACCCTTTAAATATAATTAATACCCACAACTGAATACAAACAATGCACATATTAATAGTTATATATAATTAAGTTAATTAAGTGAATTGTAGTAACTTCAGTCAATTAGAAATTATTTAAATTCACAATTTAAGAGTAATTACTTCCACTTTAATTAAATAATAAATTGCTGTTGATTCTTTTTATACATTTTTAATTGAATAATTGACATATTAACATTTACCATTTGACCCAATGCTAGTGGATTAGCCCTGTATTATTGCAGTAGTTGTCACATCCAGCATTAGGCCATGCCCACAGTCTTCACAGCTGAGGCCTGACAGCTACACCCGAATGCTGCTGTCTGGTGGAGAGTAGCTACAGCTAACCCGTCTTAGACGCTGTGCTTTTCCTGGGAGTTCCTGAGAATCTGCTCAGCTGTTTGTGTTGATCAGCTGTGCTGTTGACAGACCACTAGAGGTCTCTGTCGATGTGCACATAAAGAAATGCACAGGATCATTCCCCATCGCTCTCTCTCTCTCTCTCTCTCTCTCTCTCTGTCTCTCTCTCTCTCTCTGCCTCTCTCTCTCTCTCTCTCTCTCTCTCTCTCCCTCTCTCTCTCCCCTTTCTCTCCTCCCTTTCTCTCACTTTTACTTGCTGTCACTCTCCCCATTTCTCTTTTTCCCTTTCTCCCTCTCTTTCTCTTTCATTCCCTTGCTGTCATTCTTGCTCTCTCTCTCTGTCTCTCTCTCTCTGTCTCTCTCTCTCTCTCTCTCTCTCTCTCTCTCTCTCTCTCTCGCTCGTGCACGCTGTCATTTGCTCTTTGTCATTTTCTCTCTCTCTTTTTCTCTTTCTCTCTCTCTTTCTCTCTCTCTCTCACTCTTTCTCTCTCTCTTTCTCTCTCTCTTTTTCTCTTTCTCTCTCTCTCTCACTCTTTCTCTCTCTCTTTTTCTCTCTTTCTCTCTCTCTTTGTCATTTTCTCTCTCTCTCTCTCTCTCTCTCTCTCTCTCTCTCTCTCTCTCTCTCTCTCTCTCTCGTTGATCGCTCTCCTCAAGCACACATTTTTATTTCACTGCAAACTTCAGCTTTTATTAGTGAAAGGAAAACAGGCCAAAGCTGGTCTGTTGGTTGTTGATGGCTATGGCTAGGTGTGTGTGTGTTTGTGTGTGTGTGTGTGTGTGTGTGTGCGTGTGTGTGTGTGTGTGTGGATAGGGTAATAGTTGGATTTAGCAAATCAGCTTTACACACACTCACATAGAAGACTACGGGAACCCCTCAGAAAGACAGGAATACCCACTTCTGTGCATGTTTATGTGTGTGTGTGTGTGTGTGTGTGTGTGGTCTAGACGGTGAATGTGTTGTGACAGGAGCAGAGGCGTGCGTGTGTGTGTTTGCTTGATGTTGCTGAGGCTGGACTGCACGGTGGGCCGCTCAGTGCAGTAAACACACTGCGTGACTGTGCATGCATTACGGCTCTGATCCACCAGGAGAGTGACTCAGACTGCGCTGCCACACGGTTTTAGAGCTGGCGGAGACTGACCGTCTGTTTTGAGAGACCTGCCTGACCGTCTGACGAACATCACTCCTCCAGATCCACCAGACCCCACAGGTCTGACGCCTGTAGGAGCAGAAGAGCTGGATGATGCCCTTAGGCTGCGTGAACTGACAAGAAGTTGGAAAAAGCCAGAACATGCTGAGTATGGAGACAAGGCCACTTAGTGTCACTGATACCAAGCACCAATCTTACAAAGCCCTGGAAAGTGCATACTAATAGCGCCCCCTTGTGGAGTCATTCTGTTAGTTTGGCAGTTACTGTGTTAGTTTGTCTGGTAGTAAGTGTTTTGGTTGGTTAGTAGGTTAGTTGGTAACTTGACTAGATGACTGTTAGTCCACCAATGTGGCAGTCAGTTAATCAGACATTGTGTTAGTTAGTTAGTTAGTTAACTAGTTAGTCTGTTTGTTAGTTAGTTGAATTAGATTTGTCATTTGGTTCAGTTATCAAGTTAGTTTGTCAGTTATTTAGTTAGCCAGAGTTATGGTACGTAGGTAGCTAGTTATTTATTGTAGTATTGAGTCGTATTGAGTAGTATTTAGTTAGTTAGAAAGATAATTAGTTAATTCTGCAAATCTGCTAGTTAGTTAGTTAGTTAGTTAGTTTATTTGTTAGTTAGTTTTTTAATAGTAAAAATATGCATTTGTTTAGTATGTTAGAATGTGCATTAATTCGTCATGTTTGTTTATTAGTTGGTTTGGTATGTAAGTTATTTAGCTGTTTTGTTTTTGTCTTATATAGTAAATGCACTCACAGTTCAGTCTGTCAGATGTTTAGTTAGTGAGCATTTTAGCAAGTTAGTTTAGTTATTTAAAAAGTTAGCTGTGTCAGACATAGGTAGGTACGTGGTTAGCTGTTTGAGCAAGTCCTTTAGTTATGTACTAAGTTTGTATTGAGTAACATTAGTAGTACAAACAAGTCGTTTCTTAGTTAGTTTAGCAAGTCTGTTAGTACGATAGTTGGCATAGTAAAGTTATCTGTTAATGGTATCTGTTTAATTAAGTAGAATGTGCATTGATTAGTTGTTTTTGTCAGTTGGTATGTAGATTATTTAGTTGGTTTGTTAGTTGTCTTAAGTAGTAATTGAGTTTGTTGTTAACTAAGCTAGTTTGTCACTTATTTAGTTAACACGCCTGTTAGTAAGTCAGTTAGTATGATTGGTAGGTAGGTAGCTGTTATTGTAAGTTATTTATATATTTAGAAAATTAATTATGTAGTTAGTTTGTTAGATATTTTGTTAGGTAGATATTTCATTAGGCAGTCATCTAGAGAGTAAGTTAGTTTAGTAAGTCTGCTGTTAGTTTTTTAGATAATTGATACTGCTTAATTAGTTTGTTGTCTAATTAGTTGCCTAAATAAATATTAATAAAAAGGCAATATGCAACAAATACTTGCTTAATAAATAGTTATGTGTTTAGGCCACTAGTGTGTTGGACACTAGTTTAGTGACGTTAGTTAGTTTGGTAATAAATCCCTCTTGGTAAACAGTTGTTTATTTAGTATCTTAGTTTTTTAGTGCATTAATTACTTGTTTCTGTGATTTGATTTAGGGAGTTGGTTATTTATTTGGTTTGTTAGCTAGTTGTGCTGGTTAGTAGTTGGTGTAGTTAGTTAGCTAGCTAGATGTTTTAATATGTTAATTTCTAGTTAGTTATTTTGCTTGTATGTTTAGAAGTTAATTAGTTGATCGGCAATGATACCAGTCAGCCAGTCATTGTGGTAGTGAGTTAACCATTTAGTTAGAATCCATTGTGAGCTTTATGTCTAATTGTCATGCTTCCAGGTCTCTCTCCTGCCTCTGATTATGACAACTACAATTCCCATAATCCACCTCTGCCTTGAACACACCTGAGTGTCCCTTTGTGTTACTATTACTATTGTGCTGATGCTCTTACTGACACCTAGTCCTGTTAAACCGGTAAGCTCCTGTTCATTAAAAAGCCCTTTGCATTTTATATCTGCGCCTCCAACCTTACACTAATTCACCTTACAAACAAATGTTGTACATCATTACCATATGAATTATATCATATCAACACAGCTGTTGATTAATTAGGTACATAGCAGTAATTGTGTTGATTGAAATTGATTGATTGATTGTAACATTGTTCCATAATGGTGATTGATTTATACTGTACATGATCAATTGACTAAAATGTATCTTCTCTATTAGTCTGCAGTGGTTGATTGGCAGGTTTAAATGCTCCTAGTTTGGTCTTTTGCAGAAGGGCTGCCACACAGTGTTTAATGTTTTTTTTTCCCACTGAAGTCTTATAAAGGCTTCCCAGTGTCTTTCTAGTGTTTTTACATTAAAACATAAAAGCATTTTTATCATGTGTTTTATTTTTTGTAGTATATAAAAAGGTTTCTATGAAACCTAAGCCTTCGCACTACAATCACCACCACCATGTTTGACTGTGAGTATGATGTATTTATGGTGGAATTAGGCATTAGCTGAATGCCAGGCGTAACAGGACCCTTGCCTTTCAAATTTTTGCATCTCTGAATCATCAGTCCACAGAAAATGATCTGAACTAGATGTTTTACAGCAAAAGTGAGACTTTCTTTTTGGTCCACTGTGGTTTAAATGCTCCTAGTTTGGTCTTTTGCAGAAGGGCTGCTACACAGTGTTTAATGTTTTTTTTTCACTGAAGTCTTAAAAATGCTTCCCAGTGTCTTTCTAGTGTTTTTACATTAAAATAGCATTTTTATCATATGTTTTATTTTTTGTAGTATATAAAATCTATTATTTGGCCTAAAAAGTCCCTTAGGACTTATTTTTTTATACAGTAACCTGGATTAACTGATTACTAGTAAACTTGTTAAATGACAGAAGAATTATTAAACTGAAGATGTAAGACAACAAATGAGCCCTTCAGCCCTTAAGACAACAACTGAACTCCAAGAGCCCTTTCAGCTCAACCCGCCATCCCTCAAAACCCACGGAAGACGAGCGTCCAGACTTTTTACTGTCCTGCACCAACGTGGTGAAATGAGCTTCCCCTGGGTGTCCGAACAGCAGAGTCCAACACTCGCTGTCTTCAAACCCAGACTGAAGACCCTCCTCTTCTGAGAGTACTCAGGCGAAGAGAAGAGTATTATGGTCTCCATATTGACTCGTGTTTAGTAGAGTCTAAGATTAAAGGATCTTTAAATTATTAGTCTATTTAAACTAGCTGAGGTTTTTCTTGGGTAAACAGCAAAGCACTTTTGTAAGTCACTATGGATAAGAGCATCTGCTAAATGCCTTAAATGTAAATGTAAATGTAACTAAATTGCTGTAATTTATGTATTCATGTGGACCTGATACACTTTTTTAAATTAGGTGAGATCAGTGCATGGGTGATTTTTTGTATGTCAGTAAAGAATTTGCCCTGAAGTGTTGTCAAAAGTTGCATGTTTTCCTGAGCAGAATTTAAAGCATGTATAAAGTTCACTTCCCACTCGAAACTCTGAGGAGCTCTAGAGATGCGGTGTTGTGTCATTATAGGATTGTGTATCTATTCCTTCCACTTTCCTTAGGCGAAGTTCACTGGGTTTTCCTTATCCGACAGGAGATTGCATCATAATTTCCCTATTGGATTCAACCAAAGGACGAAAGCGTTGTTCGGCGTGTAAAAGGCAGGGTAGAGTACGGTCATCGCCTGCAGCTTTTCCAGTGCTTCTGTTCTGTGGGCCTAAACGTGCCTTTTTGCTGTGCTTCAAAGAGATGCAGATAGCCTGCAGGAGAAGTGCAGCTGTGACAGGTGTCTGTTTTGGAGCTGTCTGCTGTGCTGATTGGCGCCATTGCCTGCGGTGTGGTGCTGAATGGACAGCTCCTGCAGTATTAAGGCTAAAGCGCACAGCGGGCGATTGGCAGGTGACTGACACAGGCCAAACGCTGAAGTATCATCACGTCTACTGAAGTTAACAGGACACACACACACAAACACACACTCCACAGAATCCACAGTCAGGCAACACTCGCTGTCAGGTGGCCAAAAATAGCTTCACCTCTGTTTATGAGATGATGTGTGATGGGTCGTAACTGACAGATTTTTTTGCTTTGTTTCTTCTCTAAACACAGGTACTGTTTCTAGTGTTACTCCCCCTTAAACTGTAGGGTTCTGAAAGCAGTAATCCATGAGAGTCTGGGCCAGAATCAATCAATGCACCAGCAGATGTCATTGCAGTAACATCTTTGCTTGTTTATAAATGTATTAAAAGTGTTTTTGCCAGTGTTTTTGACCTTTTCTGTGAAAGCTGCACTACAATTACCACCGCCACCACCACCATGTTTGACTGTGAGTATGATGTATTTATGGTGGAATTAGGCATTAGCTTTATGGCAGGCATAACAGGACCCTTGCCTTTCAAAATGTACACCTCTGAATCATCAGTCCACAGAAAATGATCTGAACTAGATGGTTTTTTTTAGCAAAAGTGAGACTTTCTTTTTGGTCGGCTGTGGTTTTTTTTTTACCTTGCATGTCATTTTATTTGACCTAGATTAGTTGTTGATGTGCTCATGGTTATATTTTGGTAGGCCAGTCACTCCTGGGTACTGTTTACATTGAATAGGTTAAGTAAGTATTGGGACACCTGCTCATTCATTGTTTCTTCTGAAATCAAGGGTATTAAAACAGATGATCCTGCTTTTGTTGGAGTAACTGTCTCTACTGTCCAGGGAAGAAGACTTTCTACTAGATTCTGGAGTAGCATTGCTTTGAGGAGATGATAGCATTCAGCGACAAGACCGTTAGTGATGTCAGGATGTTGAATGATCACCAACTCACCTCATCCCTTACGATAATCCAAACTAATTCTTAAAGGTACTAAATGGAGCACCAGCCATCATTCCAGAGAACACGACAGTTCTTTGGATGTTTGTCTGGGTTCCTGAATGAATTGTTGATGCGCTCTTAGTGACATTCTGGTAGACCAGCCACCACTGTCCCAAGCCTTAGCAATGGCTCTGTAACTCATCAAGAGTCACCCCATCCATCATTCTAGAGAACACAGTTCTTCCACTGCTCCACAGCTCAATACTGGGGGGCTTTATACCCCTAGACTAGCCCACACCTGGCATTAGACATATTCATGTTTATCTGCCAATGTTCTATTGCCAATACTTCTCTACCGGGACAAGTCAAGCTGTGTGTGTGTATTTACACATCTGTGCAAGCAATGGATGCTACTTAAAGTAGCATCTACAGAACGCATTCATTAAAAGGGGTGTCCACAAACATTTGACATATTCATTGATGTATTTATTGTCACTAAAAATAAACAAAAGTGAACTTTAAGCAATGCTGCTTTGTCCTTGGCTTGTGACGTTCTTGCAAACCTGACAGAGTAAACAGGTTCGTCATATTAAAAATCATTCTACAAGCTAGGAGACCCCTGAGACGTCTGACGGTCGGTGGATGGTAGAGAGTAAACACACTGAACACACAGGTCCGATCTCACTCTGCAAATAACAGCGCTGTTCCCTTAAGATCAGATTTGAAAAACAAATTGGAATTGCCTGCCGTGTGAATACCACTTTCATGTCCCGGCTGATGGAATTTTTTCCCCATGCTTTTCCCTCTTTATCTTTTCACATCAAATGGAAGCGTGTGCCAAAGTATTCCTCCCACAAAAAAAGGCAATTAGCCGAATACGTTGGATTGCATTTTCAGAGCCGAGTCGATCCTCGCATCAAAGTTCTGTGAGTGAAGAGAGACTTTTCATCTCTCTTTCGCTCTTTCTCCCAATTACAAAGTCGTAATAATGAGATAAAAGTTTAATTCTGCCTTTCCGACGGGACACGCTAGCAACAAAACAAATTAATCACTCCTCACAATGAATATGTATCGCTGTTAGTCACAGACAGATTGATTTGGGAAGCAGAGCAAGTCCCTGCGCCGGGGGGTGGCTGAGGGAGATCCATCAATCAGTTTATGTGAAGAAAGGCCTTGAGCTCGGAGTTATACTCAATAACTTTTTATTATTACGGAGCTGACAAAGGAAAAATCCATGACCTGTAGTCAATTTATACGTCTGCTTTCTTTGGATTTAGGTCTGTGCTCTGTGGAAGTCAAATGCAATGCACCATAAAGTTCCTGGATATTGTTATGAACAATGAGATGCGATAAATTCAAATATACAATTTCAGCCTCTGACTGGATGTGAAGCAAGTTACAGACCCTGGGAAGCTGTCTGGATTAACGGCTGACTAAATAAACACAGCTCGTTACTCTAATTACCTCATTTAGGCAAATTGCAGTGGGGTGTGGAATTCCGTCATTGCTACCCTTCTCAATGTGATTATATCAGAAAGCCGTAACTGACATGGCCATGCCCCGCCCATGCCTGTTCTTGGGCATCGATGATCAGATTCGCTGATGTTCTAACGCCATGCCACACCTCCTAACCACACATCTGCTTCTCAGTGGAGAGCAGTCAGACTATGGACAAACGCAAGCTCTATGTGGGGTCTCTTAGTTGTGCCCTATTCTCCTTTGGGGCTCTGCCATTTGTAGTGGTGTGCCAGATGTTCAGTGCATTACAGTAACAATCCCACAATGCACCACAATTAGGGACAACCCGATCAGGTTATTTTCCCCATGATCCAATCCAAGTCTTATAATTCTGAGTATCAGCCGATACCGATCCAATCTGATCTCAGTGTGTATAAATAATAATCCATCTTCAGACTTTCTGGACTGACTGATTTAGTTTAGTCAAGACTTTTCTTAAAATCACTGATTTATAGTGTTTAATATCTGATAATCCAGTCTGATCTCCTCCCTGACCAATCAGCTCCCAGCTCCTTTACAACACTGCAGTCTGATCACTTCCTGTATGTGTGTGTGTGTGTGTGTGTGTAGTGGTACACACTCTGAACTGGTATCTGTGGCTGTTGTTGGTCTACTGGTGTGTAATAACTGGTTTATAGTGGGTGAATGTGCTTTGTGTGTGTGATTGGGGTTTCTATAGTGTGTGTGTGTGTGTGTGTGTGTGTGTGTGTGTGTGTGTGTATTAGCATACTCTCCTGAAGTAGCCATTGCATTTAACCTTGATGGGCTTTCCCTAGTAGGCGGGGTGTATGTAAAGTTTGAGGGGGCAGGTTTGGGGTTTTGGAATTGGTCCTTTTGGTTCTGCTGGAGGTTCTTTTGAATGAGGAACAGCAGTGTTTGAGGTTCATGGTTCAGTTTTGGAATTTTGGAGATCTTGGAGATTTCTGACCAACATGTTCTTTATCTAAACAAAAGTGGTTCTTCCATGGCATCTCTCAAAGAACCATTTGTATCACCTTTATTTTTAACAGTGTAAGTGACCAGTCAGCCACCTCAAGAGTTTGATTACCTATTGAAGATATCAAAACTCAGTGGTCAGTACCTACCAAGAGTGACCAAAAAAAGAAACACCAGTAAACCAGCGACACGGTCATTGATGCTGAGCAGATTCCATTTGTGTCGCCAGGCATGGACTTCACAAGAGGTCTGAAGGCACTCTGTGGTATCTGGCACCAAGACTAACGTAACGAGCAGCAGATCCTTTAAGTCTTGTTAGATGTTAGGTGGAACCTGCATGAGCATCAATGACCCTGTCGCTGGTTTACTGGTGTTTTTTTGGAGCACTTTTGGTAGATACTGACCAGTGGGTTTTGATATCTTCAATAGTTAATCAAACTATGGGAGTGGCTGACTGGAAGAACCTCTTTTGGTTGCATAAGGAACATGTTGATCAGAGAGATGTGTAAGTGTGAAGAACCTTAAAAAGAACCTTAAAAAGTGGTTGTTCCATGGCATCTCTCAAAGAACCATTTGTAGCACCTTTATTTTTAACAGTGTAAATGACCAGTCAGCCACCTCCATAGTTTGATTACCTATTGAAGATAAAGTTACCAAAAGTGACCAAAAAAACACCAGTAAACCAGCAACACGGTCATTGATGCTCATGCAGGTTCCACCTAACATCTAACAAGACTTAAAGGATCTGCTGCTCACGTTAGTGGTTGTTACACTAGCAATGCTCCCGAAACTCGACTCTCCTCCGATACATGCAAAGCCAGCCACCACCTCTTCTCGAAGAGACACACTTGGGTGGAGACACACTCCCCGGGTCCCAGCTAACAGTCACCTGTGCCTGCCAACATCGCTTCAAGAGTAACGAGGGGAGAGCGAGCCATTGTGCTCTCTCAGATTTCAGCTTCTGATGGAGTTCAACTCTCGACCCCCGGACCATAGTGGTAGGTCATTAGACCTCTGAACCACTCGGAGCCCTGGCCTTGACTTCTTCAGTGTTTATCACACCTTAAGTCCTATAATCAGTATTAAGTGAGGGTTTTAATAGCTTCATTCTCATTAACATATCATTTCCTGCCCTGTGTATGGAACCGAGAACCTCATCTTAAAAAGTTGCAGTGTAGCGCATCGTTACATCTCGGTATGTTGATAGCTGCTAGTTTGTTAGGCCTGTGGAACTGCAGCAGAGGTGTTGATCCTGAGGTTATTATGCATTAAAGAGAATCCCTTAATTACAGAAGCTGTGTTGGCCAACAGCAGGGCAGCATTCACCACTGAAGCGTGCCAGCTATCGACTGCTTTCTCATTATTCTTTCAGTCCATTGTAATCCATAGTTATCACTAGAGGTCCCACACCCAGAGCGTATGGAAATTAGCATCGATCTCTGTGCTCCGCCTGGGTGGGTTTGCTTGTGGGGTCATTAAAGCACTCGTCTCAATCTTCACCCCTCTGCCTAATTGATACGTTTGAAGCGCTCTTATATTCATTAGATCTTTTACCACGTGGAGAAAAGCCGGGGAGGAGGGAGCATTAACTGAATGCCTGGATCGACACATCTCTCTGAAGAAGATCTGCAATCAATGTCCAAAAAGTTTTGACCGCCTTTTGATGTACATAGAGATGCATAGTATGTTGCTCTGCATGGTTCTTCAGCCTTTTGTTCTTTGGTCCCACATGTAGGCAGAAGTTCCACCACCTACACTGACCTGCTTCTGACCTACATCTGACTTTGGTGGATAGAATTCATTAACCCACAGATTCCGCAACCAGCCAAAACATTAAAACCATCTGCCTCATACTGAGTAGGTTCCATTTGTGTCGTCAGGCATGGACTTCACAAGAGGTCTGAAGGCATCCTGTGGTATCTGGCACCAAGACTAACGCTAGCAGCAGATCCTTTAAGTCTTGTAAGATGTTAGGTGGAACCTGCATGAGCGTCAATGACCCTGTCGCTGGTTTACTGGTTTCTTTTTTTGGTCACTTTTGGTAGATACTGACCACTGAGTTTTGATATCTTCAATAGGTAATCAAACTATGGAGGTGGCTGACTGGTCATTTACACTCTTAAAAATAAAGGTGCTACAAATGGTCTTTGAGAGATGCCACTTTTGGTTGCATATTGGTTTGTCAGAGAGATGTGAGAGTGTGAAGAACCTTAAAAAGGTTCGTTATGGAACCAAAAGGGTTTCCTCCATGGCATCTCTCAAAGAACCTTTGGTAACAACCTTTATTTTTTAGAGCGTAGTGTTATACACTCTTCAAAAAAGGGTCTATGTAGAAGTAGGTTGCTTAACTGGTTCTTTGGCTACAAGGTTAAATACAAGGTTCTTCAAATACAAGGCAGTTCTTGTAAATGTTTGTTAATTGAACCTTTTAAAATGGTTCTAAATAGTTTCATAACTTTTACAAATCGAGCAGAACTTTTTTCTTTGCTCAGAGTATATCTAATCCAAGACCAGACACTAGATTCAGAGTGCTCACATGGTTCTTTGCCTGGTTAAATACAAATATAAGCTCTTTTAGATGGTTTTAATAGATCCTTTTAAAATTATATTAATGTATATCATATATAAATATATAAGTCATATATAATCCAACAGGGTTCCACTATTGCTACAAATTGAATAACCCTTCTTCCAGTATTATAAAGAACCCCATTTGCTTAGAATGTACTGTTAGTGTTTCATTTGTGCTCTTTTCACATGAAGGCCATTAGAGTAGTAGGCCTTGCAAGGTCTGGGATGGCAGTTACATGTGCCACTGGACTGAATTTAGCTTCTGTTTTTTAACAAAAACTTGATTAAATGGCAATTAATAAAATAAATGTCTGTAAAAATCAAATAGGCTTTAATTGTTGACAACTAGACTTAATTAATAGCCATTAATTAATTATTGAATTAATTTGAAGTTAAAGATGCAATTATTGTAAGAGACCCTGAGCTTCTATTACACTGAGGTTTATATAATATCAGTACTCTGTGGTGTGAGATAAAAGAGCCAGAGTGAAAAGACAGACGGCCAGACCCATATTATTTTCTAGATAATGTATCCAGGTAAATGAATCAAGTCAGCTCTGTGCAATGCTGTTTTTGGAGTGTTGTTACCAACCAATTTCACACACAGATATGACGCTCTGATCGCCCTGACGGAAACCTTGATTTCCTATAATCTGATCCTGCCGGCGTCTGTTACCTCAGTCTTACGCACACCGAACACGAGCTTACATGCACACAATATAATCCAATTGCCAGAATATTGCATCACATTATTACACAAACTTGAGCATAGTGCTCGCATTGATAAGGCTGCTTTCACTAAAGCCTGCTTATGTGCTCTCTCTCTCTCTCTGTGGGACTGGTGTGTCTGGGATACTTAAAGTTTTCCCAGAAGACTCTGCAGACTTGAAGGCAGTAAATCGTAAGTGTGTCCTTGATGAATATTAAGAAGGGAACAATGTTAGCAAGTGTGGTGGCAGTTTGAGTTTTCTAATTACTAGCTGTGTTCTTTAATGATATGGTTGCATTCCTTAGTCATGTAGTTACACTTAATACTATGGTGATCTGTTTGCTCAAAAATATTATTGCTGAAGGCTATGTCCTGAACTCCAAATCACCACGGTCTTGTGATTATCCCTAATGAGAAGCTGGTGTTCCGGGTCAGCCTGGCCTGACCTTGCAGATATGGTGTGCATGTCACAAGGCCTGAAGGCCTGAACTGTCTGTTTGTCACTTATGTGCGTCAGAAATGGCGCCGGTGACAATTATGTGTGTGCGTTAAACAATGAGCTGTGGTTATCTCAAGGTATATATGTTGGGCCCTGCCTGCTTGAAGGCAGAGCAGACCTTGTAAGCTTGTATGATTTTACTCTGCTCTAAATAAAGGATACTCAAAAAGTTGACGGTCTAACTTGTGTTTATTCCAGAATTCCATAACAGCAAGTTAAAACCCGTCATCAGCCCAGGTCTCAGAACATCAGGACTCTCGCAGGTCCTGCCAAACTGCCAAAAAAAGAGGCAGGGGGTGGAGCATACCCCCTGGCATGGGGAGTCACCTGGTATAACTTTCCGAGCTTTGCTAAGATGTGTGCTAACGCTGCATCACTTTTACCAGGAGCTACTCGTCCAGTACAGTTCTGGATGTCTTCCCATGTGTCCTGGGAAATGAAGAAAGGATTTGTTGGGTAGAAAGCCCTCACACACACAAGATCTACTAACTTAGATCTTCTTAAAGGACCCCTAGATTAAAAAACTCTGTTTATCTTGGAATAGTTGAATTATGAGGGTTCTGGACATGGACGTGACCAACCGTGAGCTTCAAACAGTGCTGTTCCTCCTTCAAAAGAACCTCCAGCAGAATCAAAACAGAGCTGGAAAATGGGCCAATTCTAAAACCCCCAAACTGTTACATCACAGTCGTGACTTTCACATTAGCGGAAGCCCTGTCGAGACTAAACGCACCGGCTACTTCAGGAGAATATGGAAGCAAGGCTAAAAATGATAAATGCATATAGGTGGACTCTAATGATAGCCGCATCGGAGAAGGGTGAATGGCTGGCCAGAGGCTAGAAACTAAGGCTATGTGCACAGGATTCCTAGAGGACTGCGGTGTTGTGCACAGATGCCTCATATAGCTTATTGAAAAGGCTAAAAGCTAAGGCTAGGCTGACTGGCTACAATCTTTTCAGCTAGCTAGCAAAGCTATCCAGTTAGCACATTTGTTCATGTTACAGTTCTAAGCTATGCTAGGCTAAGTTAGATTAGGCTAAGCTGTATGGCTGTGGTCTGGTGGCGTAAAGCAGCCGGTTTAGGCAGAGCTTATCATTTTTTTTACAAGCCCACCGTAAAAGAAAAACCAGCATGTTTAATTCTGAGGCAGAATAACAGG
The DNA here is from genome assembly GCF_030463535.1 of Salminus brasiliensis. Taxonomy (NCBI): domain Eukaryota; kingdom Metazoa; phylum Chordata; class Actinopteri; order Characiformes; family Bryconidae; genus Salminus; species Salminus brasiliensis. The sequence goes on along the minus strand of NC_132882.1, from coordinate 4,837,190 downwards.
GTGGTAAATTGCACAAGTCACATACTTACACTGATCAGCCATAATATTAACACCACCTCCTTGTTTCAACACTTATTGTCCATGCTGAGAATGACCCACCACCCTAAATAATACCTGCTCTGTGGTGGTCAGTCGTGTGGGGTCCTGACCATTGAAGAACAGGGTATAAGGAGGCTAATAATAGAGTATATGAAGAAACAGATGGATACAGACTGGACTTATAGACCTACACAGTACTCTGTATGATCAGTGGATCTGATAGAATGGGCAATAAGTGGTGTTAATGTTATGGCTGATTGGTTTTTCACTTTTTCACATAATGTAAATCTGGCCGTTGTTCTTTACATTGTGTAAGAAACTCCTGACCAATGGACCAATAGGAATGCTCCAAAATGACTTGGAATACAATCGTTTTACATTGACTTCCATTGAAAGTTGAGGAGGTTTTTTCGCTCTCCTGTAAAGTTGCCTTTGATAGTATTTTTGTTTCTAGCCATTTATGTATTAAAGCTCCCGCGGGGGCGGTTTGTTTGACCATGGCTATCCATATCACTGAGCAAGGCCAGGCAGGTTTTAATGGCTGCAGTTTGAGGTGTCACACACCAGCACCTTCCCATCATCCCGCGCTGACAGGCAGATTGATTGAAGCCTGGGATGCGAGCCGCTCAGCAGCGTAATCTGGGGTAATGAATTCCTGCATGATATTATTCCACCCCCTGCCATGTGTTAATGCTGATTAGTGGAGCTCATGGAAAGTCAGGCTTACAGAGACAGAGAGCGAGAGAGTGAGAGGATAAGAGTGCTGCTCAGTTGGAGTGGGAAAGCTCAGAGTAGGTCAGGGGAGCGGATTGAAGCCGCTGGGACTGCCGTATTGTAGTGGCTGTGTGTCCCACAGGCTTCAGACTGAAGCTGTGATTTATTCATCACACAGTGTGTGTACTGCTGGCTGGAGAAAGTGCTGCAACAGCAGTTTTTGTGCGGCTCAGCCGGGTTCTGCTGTACCACCGGCTATGGATCCCCACGCAGACTACCCTGCCCCCCCCCCTTACGTTATAAATACACTCTGAGGAAATTAATCTGAGGAAATGAATGTGATCATTTCTCAATGAGTGCACCGTTGTGGGTGCGTGTGCTGTAGAAAAAAACAAGCCTTTAGGAAGCTTTCTAAAGCAATCTAACTGCTAATGTGGCTCCTGCAGCAAAATGGATGTGTCAAATTTATTCACTCACAGCAAAGGCCGAAAGCCTGGAAGCTCAAAACTCAAAAAATCCATGCTCATTTAAAAAATACAGTGGGGTTTATAAATACACTAAATTGACAAAAGTATTGGGACACCGGCTTATTCATTGTTTCTTTCAAAATCAAGGGTATTAAAACAGAGTTTATCCTGCTTTTGATGGAGTAACTGTCTCTGCTGAGCTTTGCCGTGTCTCATTAGTTTGAATGGGACGTGCTAATGCCACTTTAGACTTTAGACACTAGGAGTGTATACATGATGTCTGATCAGAGCAGATGTTACGAACCTAACCAAAGTAAAGTTGGGTTCTGGTGTGCGAGGCTCTGAGTCTCTCAGACCTCTCAGGCCTCTGAGTTTAGCAGCTGCTTTCACAAAATGCTGAGGTTATAACGGCCTGTCTGCCACGGATACACACACACACACACACACACACATTAATGCCAAACAGATGGCTGTGTATTTCAGCAGTATGCAGTAACGCTAAAACATCACATGCCTGGAGCTGCTAACACAACTAGACATTTACTCACAAACTGCACACACACACACACACACACACACACACACACACAGTATGGCTTCTCTCTCTCTGTCTCTGCCTCACATACACACTATTAAGGGTGAACTGAGTCTGAATGAAGGTAAAAGATGACACATTGTTTAGTGTACTATTAGTGTTGTTATGTTATTATTAGTAATGTTATGGCTGATGTGCACATATTAACAACACCTTCATTTCTGAAGTGTTGGTTCAGAACACTTTAAAGGAAAATAAATATTTGGTTTAGAAAATAATGTAGATTGTTTTAATAGACAGAAAAATTGGAAACTTCAAAGTAAGTAACTTTAAAAAATTCATTAATTAAAAAGTCATTATCAGTGATAGAATAGATTTACCAAATCAAGACTGTATTATCAACCTTATTTCTGGCACTTTGAATAGTTACAGTATATATAACTTAATAACTTTTAGTAACATTAGTAGTAGAAGTACTTGAAAAATGTCGTAAAAATTAAATAAAATAGAAAATCTAAAATGACTAATAACTAATAACTAATTATTTTTTTGATGACTTCAGCTGTCAGCGCTGTATTTGGGACTATTGTGGCTGTGTTTGGGGTGCAGACTGCTCTGGTGTTCAGCAGAATGCTGATTAGTGAAAGCTTGCCCTCTGGTGGATGAGAAAACGCCACCATCACCAAAAAATACCACCATCAGGGACTTGATACAGCATCATGAAATACAGTGCATGTCCAAATGTTTGTGGACACCCCTTCTAATGAATGCATTCAGCTACTTTAAATTGCAGCCATTGCTGACACAGCTGTGCAAATGTGCACACACCCACATACACACACAGCATGTCCAGTTCCTGTAGAGAAGTACTGCCAATAGAATAGGACTCTCCGGAGCAGATCAACAACCATAAACCTGTTGGCACCATGCTGCCTAATGCCAGATGTGGTCTAGAGCGGTATAATGCCCCCCAGCATTGAGCTGTGGAGCAGTAGAAGAACAGTGAATGTGGATGGTGCTGGTGAGTAGGGAGGTAAGGATGAGGTGTGGTGATAATCATCCAACAGCTATGCTCCTCCAAAATCTAGTAGACAGTAAGGGTAGACAGTTATTCCCACAGAAGCAGGATCGACTCTTTCTAATACCCTTGATTTCAGAAGAGATAATGATAGAGGAGCATGTGTCCCAATACTTTTGTCCATATAGTGCCATTCATAAACTATGAATGTACATCTCTGGCTCTCTCACTGTTCTTTCAGTGCTGAGGAATAGCCTGCAGCGCCGAAGCATCATTACTTATGACTGGAGTTTCCATATGGCCTATTTTCCCGGCTTGTGTTTACTCTTCCCTCTTGATGTTCGCCTCTTGTATAACGTACTTTGGATCTGGCCCACATAATTACCTGCTGGAGTGAGCTGGGAGATTATTCAGCAGCAGTGATGTGAGGCCTGTTCAGAAACATCCTTTGAAGGACTCTTTATTTTTCAGCAGATGTTTGATAATGGTCCTTCTTCTTCACTGGTCGCAGTGGCTCCTTTTTTTTTTTTTTTTTTTTTGGCACGTGCAGCACGATCCAGCTTATTAGTCTGAAAATCTTTTTCTTTTTTTTCAGTCATGTGATCTTTTCTTTTCTCTCACTTCTCACACACACAAACACACACACACACACACACTTCCTCTCGTTTTCATTAAAGGAAAATCAAAAAGAAGATCAAAGATTCCCCATCCTTTTATTCCTCTGATCCTCGTTTGTGGGACGTTTCGGCCGATGTAATTAACGGCTTTCCAAATGGCTGATAAACAGCCAGGCTGGCCTACATCTCCGCGCTGAGTGGAAACGGACGCTTGGCGCTCACCTGATAAACGGCACAGCCTGAAGGAGGCTAATGCTAAAGCTAATCCTTGTTCCAGGTTGGTTCAAGGTCTCTCACTACTGTACAGTGGAGAACATCACACCTCAGCCTTTTTTAGTTGTGTGGCAGAATGAATGGCACCTAGCTCAAATGACTCTTGGGATTAGCCTGGTAGCGTACCTTCTGTTTCACACCCGGTTGCTCACCGCCCAGCCGTCTCAAAGATATGAAAAATAAAATACTAGAAATAGAGAAAAAATTTGATTCATTATATTAAAGATTTTTTATATTGTCATTGACACCGATCAGCCATAACATTAATACCACATGCCTGGTTTTACCCTCATTGTCAGCTCCACTGACCACATAGCAGCACTGTGTAGTTCTATAATTCCGGTCTGTCTCCATCTGTTTATCTGCAGACTCTGTTATCAGCCTCCTTTCACTCTGTTCTTAGGACCCCACAGGACTGACCACCACAGAGCAGTGGGTCATTCTCAGTACTGCAGTGACACTGACTGACATGGTGGTGGTGTGTTAGCATGCACAGGGTCTGGCACATCATCCTGACCATGAGATCAATAACCCAAAATGACCCAAATCACAGAGCCGCCACTGCCGCTAAAATGATGGAAAATTAGCTAGATGTTGCTAATAGCTTCAGCTTCAGACTGTTTAGGGGAGGGATTTAGCTAACAGTAGGCAGCTAACAAGCTGGAAATGTCTGCGTTGTCACAGTGACCTGCTCAGTTAACCTTACTCTTAAACATCCTATAATTTATTTTTAAATAAATGAATGTTTGCCAAATTAATAACGAAATAGCCAATCACGTCACACTGTTCACAAGCTAAGTTGAATTCTTGGGTGGGATATTTAATGTTACCAACTCCTCAGTAAGGAAAGCAGCTATTGGCTGTCCTAGAAGTCACTAAATGACATCAATGCCTAATTTGCATTTGTTTGTATTTGAAGCTGTAGAATAAAGCAATAATGTGGCAGAGAACAAAGTGAGTAAAAACACGTCGCTAGAGGGATCTGAAAAGTCGGTAGATATAGCGACAAAGTTGACACGGAATACTCCTCCGAACATTAATAGACATGACCACTTAATGTCTCTGAAGCCCTGTCTATAAGCATCAGAGTATATTTGTAAAATGCAGCTGTGCTGTGTTTCAGTCCCCTTTCCACCTAAACAAACAACGTTTAGTATGAAAATTGTCCCCCACTGTCCAGGGTGAGGATTTTTGAGAGACTCAGTTTCACTGAAAATGCAGTTTTTTGAAAATGCCCAAACGTCAAGATGTTAACTTGCACATTGTTCTTACTGTCTAAATACTGGGTTTACACTTTCATCACACTGTGGCAGAGCGTCCTGAAAGAGCAAGAAAATTCCAGTTCTTTGCCTCAGAGACAATGAAGTCGCCATGGCAACATAAAAAATACATAAAAACAAACAAAAAATGTTTTGGTATAAATCGAAGTTTGAGTTTGGGTTAGATGGCATTCTGGAGATCTGCATTTTGAACAATGCACAGTAAAGGGATTGTGCTGTTTTAGGTCTGTTTGGGCCATTACTCTGTTTCTTTGAATAACTTGATGTCAAACTTTGTGAGGTGTTGGCACACCTTGCTGGAATGGCATGCTCAATTGTCTCTCTAAAGCTAATGCTAATGCTTTGGGTACATATGTATATTTAGCTTCAACACTCATTAAAGTGTCTTCTTTGGTATAAAGAGCAGCTTTCGCTTTAATACAGGTTTAATCATTTTCTTTTCTAGGCTAGTAGTCCTCCCAGAGGTGGTTTAAACCCTGAAAGGTTTGGAAAGAGCTTTGGCTTCATTCTCAAGTCAGGCTCTTCTGCCAGTTTTGCAGCTTTGGCAGAAAATTGGCGTGATTGAACATTTCTCTATTGAATCTGGAAAGAGATCACAATCCAGCAATGGAAATATGCTGTTTCAGCTGTTAAATAAATATTAAACATGTTTTAATAAGCTAGGCATACCTAACCCTTTGATGGGCAGTGTATATTGCACCACCCAGACGTTCAGGTCGGCTCATTGCATTCGGAATCAGCGGCCCTTTCATTGAAATGCACAGGGTAGCTCTGTCGCATAGCCCTACTCATCTTACTATAAAACTGCAGCGGAGTGTTTTATTGACTCATTGAGAATCAGTGGTGTATAACCCCCAGTGATCGCGCTCAGGAGGCACATGTGCGGCCCAGGCCGTTAAGGGGAATGATTTGTTGGATATTATGGCTGAACTCCGCTCATGTCGTACACGGCCGCAAAACGAGCAGCCGCTTCGACTCGACAATGAACGCTCACCACTGGAACATAAACAAGGCTTTTATTGGTGCTGAGATGGAGTTCTCCCGATCCTAATCAATGCCCGTAAAATCCTCCACTTGCGCTCTGACAGGCCTGCGAATCCCATTAACACCATCACCATGGTGGGGCACCATCACACCCAGTTTGCAGGTCCATTGCAACTGCAGGGGTGATTTGTGGGTCAAACGAAAGGTGAAGTGTAAATAATATCTAGGTCTGACCTGCATATTTGTGACATCTTGAAAGGGTTCTCCTAGTTCTAGTTTGAGTTCTTCGGCGTTGATTACTTACCAATACAGATAATTGGTGCAATAGCTGAGTTATTGTACACTAACTGGTAGGTTCGTAGTTTTCCCAGCGGAGGTCCGGAAACGTGTAAGAGAAACTTGCAAACTTACAAAACTGTCCTGCAAAATTAGGTGCTGTCACTATGACCAGAGGATCGTTAGTTTGAATCCCAGTCATGCTGCTAGTCATCGAGAGAGCCCAGAGAGAGAGCTCTCCAGGGTGGGTATATGTGACTTTCTCCCCACATCACTTCAGTTTAGTGCAGTGCCAGCCTGACCGATGCACCGGGTGCTTTCCTCAGAGCGAGATGGTTGCCTGGTGACGTTGCATCGATTGCAGGTCGGAAAAAGAGGCAGTGGCTGGCTGTGCACGTGTCGGAGGAAACGTGTGTCAGTCTTCAGCCTCCTAGTGTTGGGAGCATTGCATGTGATGTGGGAGAATATGTATGGGCTGGGTAATTGGTGATCCAAATTTGGGAGAAAATGGGTAAAATCTGACATTTCTGACCACCTTCATTATCAGATCACAAGTGAATCACCGAAAACGCTGTTAATGGCAGGTGCAAACAGGCTGGTGCTTTCACATCAGCAAGACTACAATTATCAGGCCCAACAAACAAATAGGGGTGTAAGAAAATATTGATTGAAGAAGTATATATTGAAGAAGTATTGATTTTAATAGTACATTTACATGTTGGGTTTAAACCCTGACCACTAGATGGCAGTGATGTTCTCTGCCTTCAGATCCAACTATTCTGATTGAATACAAAATCAACCGATTTTATGCCTATGATTGTATTTTTTATACTTCAATAGTTCTTTCTAATTAAATAGCATCATATTGCCTTGCTTACAGTATCACAACTTATCGCAGTATAGGGCTGGGCAATATGACGATATTTTATTGTATCGTGATAAATTTTGTTATCGTGATAACTAAGCTTTTCTAAGCATATGAAGGAGACTGTTAGTGCTTAATAAACACTGATCAGCTGCAGGTTTCATTACTAACAGTGTAATTAGACTGGGTTATTTAGATGAAGAGCAGCAGATGTTGAGTAGAAATCACTGTATTCAGTACAGGAGAGGACCTAGCTACTGATGTTTTCAGTTGGTTTATCGCCCCGCTCTATTGCTGGATATAGAATCGTAACCCCTGTATCATGATACGCATCTTATTGCCAGGTTCTTACCTCAATACACAACCCTACAAACAAACAAACTAACCAACCATTGGTTAATGCTGAATATAGCCTTATAGATTGACACCTGCTACAGAATCTAGCAATACCCTTAAAAGCTTTCAGTGGAGCCTTCAGTGGACCACAGCTGTGGTCCTCGAAGGCTGAGTATATCCCTGCTCTAAAGCCGGTCGTTAAAGTGACACCAGTTCGAGGGCACTGACAGGACGGTGCCCAGTTTGATCCCGGTGGTCACGAGGCCAAGGCGTGATGATGAGAATAGACTTGCCCACCAATGGATAAAATAACAGAGGCACAGAAACTTCATGATCTACAAAAGAAGTGAGATAGACTGAACAGTCTAGTCCAGGCAGCACCTGTTCCAAACGCTGCAGGCGACAAATGTGACTGTACGATTATACAGCACAGGTTTTCTAGCTTCCGCAGTGACACTGCAGCTTAGTATCCCTTCTGCTTCCAGCTGTTAAATGCACTTTCACTGAGGAGCCGGTTTCCAGAGTGGTGTTATGCTGTTACACGGGATTGCATAGGCATTGCTAACATTCATTTTGCGGCCTAATGAGCACCACAGTAGGTGCTGCTAAGTGTACTGTTTCACAGTTTCAAAAATAACAAAAACAGCAAAAGGGCTCGAAGCAAAAGTTTAGGCACCCTGCATGATCAGTATTACGTAACATCCCCTTTGATGAGTATCACAGCTTGTAAACCCTTTCTGTAGCAGCTCAGAGTCTTCCTGCAGAGGGGTTCTAGTTCTGTGGGATTATCCTATGTTTGGGTCATGGGGACACCTTCAGCCTCCATCTCTTGATGTGTGTTGTGGATTCTGAGGTGTGTTTAGATCATTATCCTGCTTAGAGAAGCTCATCCTTTTTTATCTTCAGCATCCAGAATTTTCTGGTGTTCAATTGAATCCATTCTTCCCACTACCAGTGAAATGGTCCCCGTCACACTGGCTGCCACACAAACCCTGAGTGCATTACTGATCCACCCCAGTGTTTAACAGTTGGAGAAGTTCCTTTTCATGAAATTCTGCACCTTATAATTCTCCAAACGTATCTTCACTCACTGTGGCCAAAATGTTCTATTTTAACTTCTTCAGTCCACAATTAAGTAAGATTAGGTTTAGGTATAGATTAAGATGTAGGTTTAGATTAGATTTAGGTATGGAGTAAGGTGTAGATTAAGGTGTATGTCAAACTAGGTTTAGGTGCAGATTAAGGTGTAGAATATGGCTAGGTTAAGATTTAAGTGTAGATTAACGTATAGGTTTAGGTGTAGACTAAGATTAGTTTTAGGTGTAGATTAAGGATTAGGTGTAGATTAAGGTATAGGTTTAGGTATAGAATAAGGTGTAGATTAAGGTGTAAATTTAGATATAGGTTTAGGTGTAGACTAAGATTATATTTAGGTGTAGATTAAGGTATAGGTTTAGGTGTAGACTAAGATTAGGTTTAGATGTAGATTAAGGTATAGGTTTCGATGTAGATTAAGTTTTGGTGTAGATAAAGGTGTAAATTAGTGTATAGGTTTATTGTGTAGATTAAGGTTTAGGTGTAGATTAAGGTATAGGCTTAGGTATAGATTAAGGTGTAGATTAAGGTGTAAATTAAGATATAGATTTAGGTGTAGACTAAGATTATATTTAGGTGTAGATTAAGGTATAGGTTTAGGTGTAGACTAAGATTAGGTTTAGGTGTAGATTAAGGTATAGGTTTAGGTGTAGATTAAGATTAAGTTTTGGTGTAGATAAAGGTGTAAATTAGGGTATAGGTTTATTGTGTAGATTAAGGTTTAGGTGTAGATTAAGGTATAGGTTTAGGTGTAGACTAAGATTAGGTTTAGGTGTAGATTTAGTTGATCAAATTGTGTTTTACATTTTCATTTTTGCTTGGTCATGGTATTGGTTGAGTTTGAGGAGTGAACTCTCAGTTGGGAGTCGACTCTAAGAGGGGCTGTAGTCATTTCATCAACACGAGGTCTTATTTCTCTGAACAGAACAACGATATGATGAACGATGAACATGGACGTCTTCACTGTAAGATCAGGCTGGACGTGGTGATATTAAATGCTTAATGCTTTTTTGTTAAATTACATTACAGAGACACATTGCATGGTATTAAATTCATGCCATATCGTCCACCCCATTGCATGACTGAAGACAGTGGCGCACTCCTTCAACGTTTTCGGGATGGTTTAGATTGGCTACTACTAGCTATGCTATACTTGAGAGCTGTTTTAAAGAATGTGTTCAATTTCTAAATGTAAAAAGCATCATTTTAACCACAGTGTCGAATCAGGTTGGCTGGAGCAGGGAACTCACCATATTGTGCTGGACTCCAGCACCTTAGACACACTACATCCTCTGAGGGAACATCAAGGCATATCTTAACTTCAGGATAACTGCCAACAAAGCCCCGCCTTATCTGTGTCTCCATGCGTCAGTCTTAACCCATCTCTTTGTAATGGGTTAGGCTCAGAGGTAGGCTACAAGCTTTGATGTAATTCTGCACTTTGATCACAGGAAGCTGTGAAATTTGCCATCCTGTGGCTATTGATTCAGACCATGTCCTCTATTTGGCATTGGCATTGTTGATGTTTTTTTTTTACCAGATTCTGGGAGAGCATTGCTGTGAGGATTTGATTGCATTCAGTGACAGAAGTACTCATCCCCAGACATATTGGACTGAGCACCATCCATTACATCTCCACAGCTCAATGCTGTGCAGCATGGTGCCAATAGGCTCATGTTTGTTTATCTGCTGCAGAGAGTCCTATTTTATTGGCAGTACTTCTTCTCTACAGAGACTAGAGAAGCTGTGTTACTTAAAGTAGCTGAAAGCATGAATTAGAAGGATGTCCACAAACATTTGGACATACAGTGTCCATCAGGTTTCAGCTCCAACCCAAATCTAACACACCCCGAAAAGTCCTGAAAAGGTCTAAAGAGCCTTTACTGGATGTAAAGGTTTTTTTACAAACATGGTTCTTTATGGAACCAAAAGTGGTTCTTCTATGACATCACTCAAAGAACCTTCCCCTTTTTATTTTGAAGCGTGAAGATCTTCAGGAGCAGGGTTGGAGACCAGTGACGTGGAATATGGGCCCTTTAATGTTGAGCCACTGAATGTTGTATGCTAGAAATGAACTAAGCACTGCAGAATATGAACTTCGCACATCTGAATCCGCCTGGAAATGTGATCGATCTGTCACGACTCCTCTCTGGGACTTCCATGACAAGTTCATCATGGTCATAAGAATCATGTGGCACAATAAAGTGAGTGGCGTGTCACTCTGATGTTTCATCAATAACTCCATTATTAGGAGCCATTCTCCAGACCGTAGTGCTGTTTCCTCAATAACGCCACATTCTCCTCTCGCTCAGCCGCCGGCCGCGTTACTTCTGCGCCAAGGGACTTATGAAGATATTGAACTCGTGCATCAAAAACCAGAACGAAGAAAACTGTTCACCTTTTAAAGTGGATAAAATCAGAGCATCCCTCTGCTCGGCTTCCCTTATCTAATTTAACAGGCTTTTATGTTTGGACAAGAAGAAGATTTGGAGAATCAATTTAGGTCCAGTTTCCCCAAACGTGTTAATATCATACAGTGATAAGAGTGATACTAGCCATTCCAGCTTATATTGATATGTATGCTTTCAAGAAACTCATCCCTCATCCCTGGTAAAGATTTTTTCTTGGCTCTTTCAGGATTTTAAAAAAGTATTAAATGTGAAATCCAAACCTCAGAGTTTCTACTGATTCACTGGGCTTCACACAAAGTAATAAGAAAGGCTATAACCCTTAATCTCAGCCCTAGCTTCGGCCACACATGCTCCACATCTATTGCGGTTATTGTACGTTAAGCTGGCCACAACTGTCAGCTTTTTGTCAGTTCCATTCTGTTTGGCTATGCGGATGTCTAAATGTCCATGGGTAATCACATCTGTGCACTGGCTTTATCGGCCCAGCGGGGATCAAATTTATGCAAGCAGCTGTGCTTCATGACAGGTACAGTCACGAGATAGAAAAGTCATTTTCTGCGTCACATCTCGGCCCACGCTACAGGGCTCTTAAGATCTTAACCAGTGTTGAACATGTGTGAGAACATTCATTTGTCCTCAGTTGTCCTTCAGCCATCAAAGCCGCCCACACTACAAGGACCTACCCATTAAGAAACACCAGCCACTGTCAGATTACGCTCAGATTACGGCCAAACATCAGTCCCGTCTCCCGAAGTCTCCCGTCTCCCGGGACCTGAACAAACATGAATTTAGGCCAAAACAAACAAACAACATGGCAGACGACAGCAAGACACTGATAGCAGCATTGACACGGCACAGTCCTGGGCCACACACCACATAGATTGATGGCCCACCGGTGCTGAATATTTTAAACTAGATCTAGTTGTTAAACCAGGGGTTGAGTGGTGGGTCAGTTCTGACAGTGTTGGTTTGAAGGTGGGTGAGATGCCGCCTTCTCAAATCTGCAACATTCGGCTGTAGTTAATACTAAACAGTTATAATAAGAATAATAACAATCAATATACATGTGTTATTATTATTATTATTATTATTATTATTATTAAAATGAATATAAATATATAAAGTGTTCCAAAACCATCATCTGGTCTATTTCTGGGCCATCATTCCAATCCCAGGTTTGGGCCACATCAATGTTGCTATCAGGGGATTACTGTGATAGTTACAGACCTGGGGCCACAAGGGGGCATGAGGGGGCAATACACCCAGAGTTGGAGTGTTTGAATTCTTATTTTGTTCTGCAACACCCTGTCCTAACAGTAGTGACGTTATGCAGGCAGAAAAGACAATTGCTCAGCTGTGCCAGACCACTAGGGGCACTAGTCTGCTGTCAGTTTATCGAGTCCCTTGTGTTTTGACTATAAATGAACAGCATCACTAGTTGGCTCACTAAGAATGTTAAGAATGTTAAGAATGATCTGTGGTCCGTATAAACCCCATACCCTCCTGGTCTCATGGGGAAATATTAAAACAGATATGTAGCATGTCTTATTTATATAAGATATCTAACTGTCACCCTACCAGCTGCATAAAAGGACGCCGCTGCTAATTAGCCATATGCAGCTGCTTATTTTTTTATATGAGGTGATATATTGTTGCTGTCCTGTGAAAAACATGTATCTCCAAAATTTTGACTTTAGCTTTGAATGGAAGTCAGTGTAAAATAAGAGTTTTTTCCAAGACATTTAGGGCATTTCTACTGGTCCATTTATCCAGATTTATGTACACAGTGTACAGAAGCAGCTACAGGGTTCAAACCATGGACAAAACTAAGAACAGACAAAATGGAGATACATGTTTTTAGTGGACAACAGAGATATGCACAATATAAGCCAAAGACATTATTATTATTATTATTATTATTATTATTATTATTATAGTTATACAGATTCATAAAAGACAGACTTTAAGAGCCCATAACATCCCAGTTACATTCATTCATAAACAAAGGTGTCTGGCATGTTTTACAGTTAGTGTGAAATCTGGCACTATCATCTATTTCCCTCATTTGCATATGCCATATTTCAAAATCTCTAATTCTGACCTGCTTGGATTGAGTATCATCACAAATATCACAAACACAAATCATCAAACTGGACTGGGTTTTGTTTAGAGGGTCTCAGAACTGCCTAATAACTTGATGTAAAAGATTTGCTTACCTAAATTCAGCTCCACTGGTAGCAGTGGTAGGAGGGTGTGCAGCTGGTCTGACACAGGTAGAGGGGATCCCAGCGGTCAGTCTTCCAGCAGGTCCGGCTGGATAAACACATCCTGTGAAAAGACTGAGAAGCCTATAAAAGCGTAGACCCAGAGTTCCTAATATGGGCATGACAGCACCTACAGAGGTTGGTGACATGACCTCAGTGGTAAAGGTAAAGGTGCACGTATTTGTCACTGTACAGCGATATGTGTTGTCCGCATTTAACCCATCACCCCACACACACTAGTGAACAACACGCACCCAGAGGGGTGGGCAGCCAACTCCAGCGCCCGGGGAGCAGAGAGGGTAAAGGGCCTTGCTCAAGGGCCCAACAGTGGCAGCTTGCCGATCCCGGGAATCGAACCCACAACCCTGTTATCGATAGCTATAACCGCTGAGCCACCACTGCCCACCAGTGGTGGTCTGTGGTCCACTTTAACCCAAATGATGTGGCCACCATCGCTTTAACCCAATTTTAGCAATGTTGCTAACATCTCAACTGGGTTATCCTCTCCCTGGAATGCTAGTAGCTTGTTTTAGCACACCTGAGAGGAGCTCAGGATTGGTTTGTCCAGTCAGGCAACATGCAGAGCCGGCTCATTTAGAGGACTTCGGTGCATCTGCCCTTCTCGGCCCCGTTCCCTTCAGAAGTTAAGATAATTACTATAGCTAATGAATCCAGCGGTGGCTGAATAGTGTGCTGAGGTGTGTGATGTGCCTTAATCGTAGCCCTTATGCATGCAGTCCACTCAGGTGATTAGTGCTTCATTAACCCACAAAAGGAGAGGAAAAAAGGTGACGTGGAGGCAGAGTGGAGCATCCAGCACACGATACTGATGCTGCACTCGTCGTATTACTCATAATGAGCATAATTATCTAATGTATGTGTTTTTTTTCCTAGGGATGTACAGAAACAGAAAGAGTCAGGATCAATTGTGGAACAGTTACTTGCCTCGCCTCGTTTTGCTTTTTTTTTTTTTTTTGCATGACAGCATAAAAGCAGGTAACAAAAGGTTACGATTAATTACCGCTCTTCCAAAAGAAGGCCTGCTGCGCCGACTGTAAGCGCATCTGCATACTAATGTGAAGGGCTAGCCGTGAACAGCAGGTATCTGCCATACCTCTCCAATCACACTCCTCGTTTTAACCTGCCTCGCTGTGCAGGTGAGAGATGAGCCTCAGCCGGCCCGGCAGCTGCAGACTCCTCGGCCTGCTGGAGCTGGCGTGCCGGGTAGAGCGGAGCGCTCGGCGGGAAAGCTGCAGGTTTTTTTTGACACACAGAGCTGGAGAAAGTTCATAAAGTGCCTTGCCTGCCTCAGCATGGCCTGAATTAAACAGAGACTCCAATAGCAAATCGGTTTCAATTTAGGTGGAGCGAGCGGAGGAGGCCCTGGATGTGAAGGGGGGGACATAAAACCCCTCCACACAGCGTGCTCGTTATTAATGATTCTCATTTCAGGCACTTGATAAATCCCTCAGCTTTCAGCACAGAGAGAGAGAGAGAGAGAGAGAGAGAGAGAGAGAGAGAGAGAGAGAGAGAGAGAGAAGAAATAATGTGGAGAGAGAGAGAGAGAGAGAGAGAGAGAGAGAGAGAGAGAAGAAATAATGTGGAGAGAGAGAGAGGAAAAAGAGAGTCAGAGAGACCAAATATAAAAAGAGAAAGCAGCAGAGAGTCAGAAACAAGCCAAATAATGTGGGGAGTCAGAGAAAGAGAGAGAGAGAGTCAAGAAGAGATAACTGGAAAAGGAAGAGAATCATCAGGGAGAGAAAGACAGAAGAAAGAGTCAGAGACAGAAAGGCAGCAGAGTGAGTCAGAAAAATATATAGTTAAGGAACAGGAGATACAGCAGAGATAGCCAGAGATATAGAGGCAGTGAGTTAGCAGAAAGGGAGTCTGAGATATAGAGCCGGTGTTAGCACAGATCGAGTCAGAGCTATAATGAGTCAGAGAGTCAGCAGAGATATTCAGAGCATAGATATAGCTGAGATAGACATATAGAAAGAGTCAGATATAGAGTCAGGGATACAGAGTCAGCAGAGATGGTCAAAGATATAGAGAGAGACGGAAGATAGTCAGAGAGAAAGAGTTAGAAATAGAGTCAGCAGAGATAGTCAAGGATATAGAGAGAGACGGAAGATAGTCAGAGAGAAAGAGTCAGAAATAGAGTCAGGGATATAGAGTCAGCAGAGATGGTCAAGGATATAGAGAGAGACAGCTGAGACAATCAGAGTTATAGAAAGAGTCGGTAGAGATAGAGTCAGAGATATAACCAGTTGGCCGAGATAGTCAGAGTTAAAGCCATAAAGAGAGACAGAGAGACACAGCAGAGATGGTCATAAAGAGAGTCAGCAGAGATATAGAGTCAGAAATAGAGTCAAGGATTTAAAGTCAGCAGAGATGGTCAAAGATATAGAGAGAGACGGAAGATAGTCAGAGAGAGAGAGTCCGAAATAGAGTCAGCAGAGATGGTGAAGGATATAGAAAGAGACAGCTGAGACAATCAAAGTTATAGAGAGAGTCGGTAGAGATAGAGTCAGAGATATAGAGATAGTTGGCAGAGATAGTCAGAGTTAAAGCCAGAAAGAGGGACAGATAGAGACAACAGAGATAGTCATAAAGAGAGTCAGCAGACATAGAGAGTCAGAAATAGAGTCAGGGATATAGAGTCAGCAGAGATGGTCAGATAAATAGAGAGAGACAGCAGAGATAAGCAGAGTTATAGAGAGAGTCAGTAGAGATAGAGTCAGAGATATAGAGATAGATGGCAGCGATATTCAGAGATAAAACCAGAAAGAGAGACAGAGAGAGACAGCAGAGATAGGCAGAAAGAGAATCAGCAGAGATAGAGAGTCAGAAATAGAGTCAGGGATATAGAGTCAGTAGAGATGGTCCAAGATATAGAAAGAGACAGCACAGATAATCAGAGAGAGTCAGTAGAGATAGAGTCAGAGATATAGAGATAGTTGGCAGAGATATTCAGAGATAAAGCCAGAAAGAGAGACAAGGAGAGTCAGCAGAGATAGAGAGTCAGAAATAAAGTCGCAGAGATGGAGTCAGAGAGAGAGAGAGTCAGCAGAGCTTTAGAAGCTCAGTGGATGTATAAGCTGAAGTTAAATAGCCCTGATGGTCAGGGGTAGATTGGGCATCTGCCAGGATCTCCACAGCTCTAATAACAGTACAGGAGTCAGGGGTGGAGGTAATCTACACCATACAGAGCATCTCCTGCTCTCCAGTCTGCCATTAAAGCAGCCCTGTCTCATTACAGACACCTACTGCTGCTCAGCCTCAGCCTCAGCTCAGCGTCACACAGACACATCCACAAAGGAAAGGAGGGCGCTTTTACCGTCTGTCACCAACCAGAAACTCAACCCACACCTCACTATCAGAGCTGACCCATCGCTAATCAGTTTGCAGTATTGATATCACACAAGACAATATTTAAATAAGCTCTAGCTGCCTCAAAGGCGTATAGGTAAATGAGTTGTATTCTGATTGGCTGCCGTGTATAGTGCCTCATTCAAACAGCACTCCGCATAGCTTCAGTGTGAGTGGGCGGGGCTTAAGTGTGATATATGTAAATGTTCTTGTTTTTTATGATATAAAATCCATGAATTTGAAACAGGGGTGTTTTTGCAGCTTAGCTTCCATGTATGGATGAGTAGAGAACAGTACTCCCACTCTTCTGTTGGGGGAACTTTGGTTTGCAGGGTTTGTTGGTATCTTGTTTTATCTTTGTGCTCCATTTACACTCCGATATCACCAACCAGGCGTAGTGGGCACATGCCCTGGGGCTGACCACTGAGGGGCACTCAACCGTCATCTATCAACCTATCTATCTGTCTGTCTGTCTGTCTGTCTGTCTATCTATCTATCTATCTATCTATCTATCTGTCTGTCTGTCTGTCTATCTATCTATCTATCTATCTGTCTGTCTGTCTGTCTGTCTATCTATCTATCTATCTATCTATCTGTCTGTCTAACTATCTATCTATCTGTCTGTCTATCTGTCTATCTGTCTGTCTATCTATCTATCTATCTATCTATCTATCTATCTATCTGTCTGTCTGTCTGTCTGTCTAACTATCTATCTATCTGTCTGTCTATCTGTCTATCTGTCTATCTGTCTGTCTATCTATCTATCTATCTATCTATCTATCTATCTGTCTGTCTAACTATCTATCTGTCTGTCTATCTGTCTATCTGTCTGTCTATCTATCTATCTATCTATCTATCTATCTATCTATCTATCTATCTATCTGTCTGTCTGTCTGTCTGTCTGTCTATCTATCTATCTATCTATCTATCTGTCTGTCTGTCTGTCTGTCTGTCTGTCTATCTGTCTGTCTGTCTGTCTGTCTCTCTGTCTGTCTCTCTGACTATCTGTTTGTCTGTCTGTCTGTCTCTCTAATGTTGTTTCTGAATCAGTCTGAAGCATCAATTATCTTGGTCTAATCTCGCAGGCAGCTTCTGCCTTGCAGGTCCAAAACGAACCTCGCCTCTCCCCCCGCGCTCGTGCGAGAGCGCCACGCTCACTCTGAAAGGTCTCATAAATAATGAAGGAGTGTACCTGCAGGAGTCGGGGGGGGAAACGGAATCATCAGCAGTGTGTGTTCCCCCCAGCCAGCGGAGCTTTATCAAACAAAACAAAAAGAGAGGAAAGTGGAGAGAGAAAGTGGCCTATTTCTCAAGTTTTTCCTCCCTTAAAGGATACACACTCCACACACACTCCACACACACTCCACACACACTCACACACACACACACACACACACACAGCACAACGCTTTTTAATTGTGCTCTAATTGGCTGCAATCATTAATGCTCCTTTCATGGTTGTGACATTGGCATTTTTTCACAGTGTTAAAGCGAGAGGAATTCTGCTTTATTCTGACCCTTTAAAATCTCACGAGCACCAGTGGACTGTGAGCACTTATATAAATTGAAAACGTGCCTCCAAACCATTTATTATTTTTCCGCTGATGCTGAAGAAGCACAAGCATCCTGCAGAAGCATCTCTTTTTGCATCAGTAATGGAAGACCTCAAGGGCTTCATTGCATAACGTTGCAAATTATTGATTGTGAGCTTAAATGAACACAGTATTCATGTCAATGCTCTCTGCTTTCTTCCTCGGGCCTCCATGCCGAATTTTCTAGTAATTTTATTTGTCCTGGAGGGGGAGTTGCTCATGCTCCTCGTCTGTCAGCTGGCCAGCAGCTTCCTCTAAGCTCCACTGGCTGCAGATCCAACGCTTTCTTCCTTCAGTTTGGAATGCAGTCAGCCTCGGTGCGGTCACTGGTGGAAACAGATTGCAGGGAGAGATTTGCATCAAACTACGACTTTACAGATGAGCTGGAAATCACCAGAGACACTGAGCAGAGTTATTCAGGGGGCTCTTATTGTTTTTTACGCATTTTGAATAAACATGGATTCCCATACAAATATATTCTGTATATTTATATATAGATTTATAGAGGTACTGCCAATAGAATAGGACTCTCTGGAGCAGATAAACATGGTGGAGTGGTGATCATCATCCAACATCCTGACCTCACTAACGCTGAATGCAATCAAATCCTCACAGCAATGCTCCTCCAAAATTTAGCAGAAACTCTTCTTCCGTGGACAGTAGAGACAGTTCCCCCCAAAAAAGCAGGAGAACCCTTGATTTGGGAAGAAAGAATGAATGAGCAAGTGTCCCTATACTTTTGTCAATATAGTGTATGACATATAAAATCCAAATATCCGACATACTAGCATACCCTTTGGACATACACATACACTATAAGCTTATTTATTGTTTCTTGAGATGATACACTTATATAGTAAGCATGTGTTTCCAATAAAGTGGCTGGTGAGTAAATGTACAATGTAGGAGGTTAAGTGGACCTAGAAGGTAGGGGTTTCTAATAAAGTGTCCAGTGAGTGGAAGTAGAACATAGGTGTTTCTAATAAAAAGGCCAGTGAGTGGAAGTACAGTGTAGGTGTTTCCAATAAAGTGGCCAGTGAGTGGAAGTATAGGGTAGGTGTTTCTAATAAAGTGGCCTGTGAGTGGAAGCACAGTGTAGGTGTTTCTAATAAAATGGCCAGTGAGTGGAAGTATAGGGTAGGTGTTTCTAATAAAGTGGCCTGTGAGTGGAAGCACAGTGTAGGTGTTTCTAATAAAGTGGCCCGTGAGTGGAAGTAGAGCGTAGGTGTTTCTAATAAAGTGGCCAGTGAGTGGAAGTAGAGCGTAGGTGTTTCTAATAAAGTGGCCAGTGAGTGGAAGCACAGTGTAGGTGTTTCTAATAAAGTGGCCAGTGAGTGGAAGTAGAACATAGGTGTTTCTAATAAAGTGGCCAGTGAGTGGAAGTACAGTGTAGGTGTTTCCAATAAAGTGGCCAGTGAGTCGAAGTAGAAGGTAGGGTTTCTAATAAAGTGGCCAGTGAGTGGAAGTCAGTGTAGGTGTTTCTAATAAAGTGGCCAGTGAGTCGAAGTAGAAGGTAGGGTTTCTAATAAAGTGGCCAGTGAGTGGGGGCACAGGGTAGGTGTTTCTAATAAAGTGGCCAGTGAGTCGAAGTAAAAAGTAGAGGTTTCTAATAAAGTGGCCTATGAGTGGAAGTATAGGGTAGGTGTTTCTAATAAAATGGCCAGTGAGTGGAAGTAGAGCATAGGTGTTTCTAATAAAGTGGCCAGTGAGTGGAAGTAGAACATAGGTGTTTCTAATAAAGTGGCCAGTGAGTGGAAGCACAGGGTAGGTGTTTCTAATAAAGTGGCCAGTGAGTCGAAGTAGAAGGTAGGGTTTCTAATAAAGTGGCCAGTGAATGGAAGCACAAGGTACCTGTTTCTAATAAATTGGCCAGTGAGTGGGGGCACATGGTAGGTGTTTCTAATAAAGTGGCCATTGTTAATGTTTACATCATCTATAACACATTTCTATGTGTTTATAAAAGAGTCTAATATTAAACACTGGATTTTACTGCACGTTATTTGTAGGTACACACCGAACAGTGGAGCCCTTCTGTACATGAGCTGCAAATAATTGCCGAAAGCTATAATGTAGAGGCAAAGCACTCTGCAGTTCATTCATCAGCATCCAGACAAGTCCAGATGATGTTTTATGGGCTGCCTCACCTCCGGTGGCGTTGCTTCATAAACAGGATTCATTAAGATTATTGAAGAATGAGTATGTGTGTGTGTGTGTGTATTTGTGTGTGTGTGTGTGTGTGTGTGTGCATGCAGGTGGCCTGGGTGGATAGATGTGGAAGGCAGTGGCTTATGAGTCTGCTCTGGCAGCACCCTCTGGAGGGATCGATCGCTTGTCGTGTTGAAGCCTGTTTTGTGCCGTTTTCTTAGCGCGGCAGGCTGGATCTCCTTCCGTGATGGATCCAGCACACTGCTTTCTTACACATCTCTCTCTCTCTCACACACAAACACACTACACACTACCAACCTGAGGAGTGTGACAACACACCCAGATGCCTCGGAGTGCCTCGGGGCACCAGCCTCTCCCTGTCACTTTCTTAAACTGCAGGAAGTGCAGAACTCCTGTTTTGCGGAGGTCTTGGTTGTGCCGGCGTGCCGTGCCGTGCCGGGAGAAGGGAGGGAGAGATCTGCCATTTTTCTCACTGAAGGCACCAGTGAACACTCTAACTACTGCAGGACCTCCAGGAGGGCGGCCTGACCGCCTTCTGAAATATCTGGCTAACCGTGGCAGTGTGACAGACATGGGCCATTTGACAGAGGCCAAG